>NC_053398.1:24343095-24571339 GCF_905171765.1 Bufo bufo | reverse complement strand
ACCGTGTCCAGGATTGTACAGTACATGCAGCAGCCTGACCAGCAGCGAGGACAGCTGTATTTCACTTGTCCTATGATCATTAATTTCTAGGTGTAGTGTTGTTTTAATATTGGAGACCAAGCTGCATTCCCATCCGCGGTATAGTCATACGAGTGATTATCGCAGGAAGAAAGCGCATAAGACTGGAAACTCGTAGTCCTTGCTGCATTCGCCAAATCTCTTCTCTTTACGCTCTTCCCTCTGCTGTGAATTCCTCGACTAGAAAG
Source organism: Bufo bufo (assembly GCF_905171765.1). Classification (NCBI taxonomy): domain Eukaryota; kingdom Metazoa; phylum Chordata; class Amphibia; order Anura; family Bufonidae; genus Bufo; species Bufo bufo. Next base: position 24,571,073 of record NC_053398.1, on the reverse strand, counting down.
AAAGGCAGTATTTACAGAATATGCCAGTTGGAGCATGCACCCACAGATAGGACATGGAAAATATGACGGCAGGGAAATATTTACCAAAGGGTTGGCGCACGGAAGCGTTCTTAAATAGTTCAAATCTGAACTATAGATTAAACCGTCCAGACAGATGGCAGCACTGATGTGTGTTCCGTGAGCTGCTGGAGAACATGCAGGAATACCATTATAATATTACACTCCCCACATCCTGTTTACTGGTATGACTGGTAGTGGATGTATAGGACTTCGTATGGCATGTGACTGCCTCCAAAAATACTTGTCACGTAAAATGGTTAAAGGGACATTTGAAATCCCTATACATACGGTAATAACCATCATGCTGGGAGAAAGGGGTAAGGGTGGTGTGCATTCTATATCTCTCTATCTATCTCTATCTCTAATATATATATATATCTTATATGTTGGCCAATAGGACAGAGGATCTTTCCTCAGGATAGGTCATCAGTTGGTGAACGATGGGGGTCCGACTCCCGGCACATCAACCGATCAGCTGTTTGAAGAGGCGCTGCATCCTCTTCCTAGGCCAGGGAAGTCACGTTTATCGGTCACGTGGCCTAGGCGCAGCTCGGTCCCATTCTAGTGAATGGCCCTGGGCTGCAATACCAAGCACAGCTATTATCCAGTGGATGGCGCTCTGCTTGGTATGCTGCGAGGAGCGCCACAGCCTCTTCAAATAGCTGTTCGAACCGGGCACCAGACTTCGGACCCCCACCGATCACGTACTGATGACCTATCGTGAGGCTAGGTCATCAGTATTAAACACTTAAACGTTTCCTGGCGATATTTTTTTTTTTCCCCCTGATGTTTTTTCAGATCGCAGCATGCTCTAGGTTTGTTTTTTTGTTTTTTCATCCATTAGTCTTACTCTTCTCTATAAGAAAATTAAGAAAACCCCTCAAGTAAAACGTGACAAAAAAAGCCATCTTAAAAAAACTCATGGATTTCATTTTTTTTTTTTTTTTTTTACAAGCCATTAGACAAATATGTAGTGTGAATCCATCCCTACCAGGGTTAATTCAGTAATTAATATTGATGACCTATCCTCAGGGTTGGTTGTCAATATCAGATCGGTGGGGGTCTGACATCCAGGACGCCTGTCCATCGGCAGGCCTCTCCCTAGGCCATGTGACGTCACCGTACATCGGTCACGTGGCCTAGTTGCAGCTCAGTTCCATTGAAGTGAAAGGGGCTGAGCTGCAATCCCAAGCACAGTTGCGATACTATGTATGGCGCTGTGCTTGGAGGGCAGCCGGGAGCTAGCTGTGATCACCAGAGCTGTGGTGTGCGTGGTGGCTCCTTGAAACAGCTGATTGTGGGGGTGCTAGGACTCTGATCCCCGCCGACGTGATAATAATGACCTATCCTGAGGTCATCGTTATCCATTCCTGGATAACCCCGTTTAGGCTAAGACATGGCTGCATGCAGACACTGAACAAGCAGGGGATACAGATCGATTTGACATCTCCCTAGTAGAATGGTGTATGCCTGTGAATTTTTAATGGATATTCCAATCTTGTGTGACGCTAGGACCTCAGGGAACCACCTCTGATCCTGATAATGAAGGGGCTGCGGAACGAATTTAGTGCTGTGTCCTCTGCAGAGTGTTGCCCCAGCCACCCCCTCTGCAGGGGAACTGCTGCACAGCTCTATTCAAGTCAATGGGACTGACTGCAGTTACCTGCACAGCCGGGGGAGGGGGTTAGTCATTTTCCTTTGTTGTTTCAAATCCTATTTATATAAAGACTAAATAAAATGTTTTTTTTTTTTTTTTTTCCTTTTTCAGTGTGAAGTCCTGTTTCCATATCATGGATGTTTGCAAGTTTCGTCCCAACCCATGCAACGCAGCGAACCACAATAAAACATCAGTCATGAGACCGGTTGCCTCAGGCAATGCTGCTAACCTCTCCGCTGGGTTCACCAAAATTGGCAATGTCAGGAGTCAGGTGTGTGGTAAATTTCTGCTTGAATATTAATTTCCGCCGCCCATTTATTAGCATATTTCTACTGGTGTATTCTGCTGGGAGCATGCTATGACGTGGAGTCTAGTCCTTTTTAGCGGAGTGGCTAATGCAAGTGACAGCGCCGTTCTCTGTGGTTGTATCCTAGTGATGGCGCTGCCTTTACCTTCTAAAATGAAGCCATAGCTTGTTTTTTCTTGTTGGGCTCGAGACGTCATTTACTTTGTTGTCAACAGCAGTGGTTTTCCTCATCCACCCAGCAGGATGTATGAATAGTGTCATCTAGTGGTGGATTAGCACATTGCATGCTCACTGTAATGTGACAGAGTACAGTAAGGTATCCCCTATACCAGTGTTGCAGAGGTGATCTGATTTACTGCCAAATCTCCAGGCATGATGAGATCCAACCGGATCTTCTCAAAACATGTCCCGTTGGGGATTCTTATAGAGAACCTGGCGCCTCTGTCTGTTTTTCTAACTACTTGCATTTTTACATAATAATAATTGTGGATCATCTATTTCCTAGTTTATTCCTATTAGTAGTTTATAAATGAATTGTCAGCAATCTGCAATAAAGACCCAAGTGTGTGTTTCCCTACACGGACTGACATGAGCAGGGACACCCTCCCCCCAGTTGGACCTTTATTCCAGAATGCTGGCAATTTATGCGTTATCTTCTAGCAGGAATAATAAAGGAATGGCACAGCATAGATTCATACAAATAGATGCTCAAGAATTATTACATGGAGGATGCAAGTAGTAAGGAAACAGACATGTCAGGAGAGGTGACGGCTCCTCTTCAAAGCGTTTATTGCACAGCAGCCAGTCTGATAATCCGCTTTTCTCTATCAGGCGGCTTCTATAACCCCCAGCGTTCAGCTGTGTTGCGCTAGTTTCTCATTTGTGTGTCGTGAGGTCCGGAAGGGAACAGGTTGCCGGGTCTCACTGGATCCGGCAATGCGCTCAGCAGTTTTTGTCCAGCCGATTCTTGGCATGTTTGCCGGGTTGCGGCTGGATCTCCACGTGCCCCCTTTATAGGCCGGATGGGAACGCAGGGGCTTCCGCAATGTCTGTCAATATCTGCCCACTGAACACCTCTTCGACCAACAGCTATCTCTCCTGACCACACCATTCGCATGCACGTCAACCACACATGTATTCTGAGGGGGGACGGAGCTACTGCCAGACACCTGGTCGTGGCTTAACTTCTTGAAAATGAAAGGATTGTGCATGTTGATATCCAAGAGCTTGATCCATGTCTCCCACACCATCTGGGGGAAAGTCTGGAGGGTCTTATACACATTAGATGGTCAGCGAGTCCCCCCGATATACATCTAATGGGTAAATTAGCCCTCCCTCCTTCATCTGGCAGACGTTCTCTTACGGTTTGCATTTTATATGAAATAAATTCAATATGTTCTGTATTTCAGGCTTTAACAACTTCTGGGCATACAGTTATTCACCATGGGATCCCAGTGCAGGCAGGAACTGCTCCTTTTGGTTGTAATGATGCTTTTCAACAGACCCTGATACTTTGTCCCCCAACCCTACAAGGTACATTGACAGCTATTAATAAAGTGTTGAAATCGGCATGTAAATAATTTGTTGGATTTATGCCTAGCATTTAGGTGAGTAAAGGGGTTGTCTGGTTTCCCATATTGATGACTTATCGCTGCCGATCAGCTGATTGAAGAGACACAGCACTCGTATGAGCGCCTCGGCCTCTTCGCTGTTTGCCTGCTCTCCGTCGACAGTGTAATTCCAGCTCCGTCCCATTGACGTATAACGTACAAGAGCTGCTGGTCTCTACAAACAGCTGATCGTCGGGGGTGCCGGGAGTTGGACCCCCACCTATCTGATATTGATGACCTATCCTGAGGAAAGGTCAATCAATATGGGAAACCGGACAACCCCTTTATCTGGTTTGACTGACTGTTTTGTAATAATGGAGTCATGCTATTCATTCTTGCAGGAATCCCACCAAATCATGGCAAGCCCACAAGTTACTCTGTGAGAGTAGATAACGCCTTACCCCTAGTTAGCCAGGCTCCGGCCATTCAGCCCCTACAGATACGACCAGGTGTCCTCTCACAGGTGAGTCTTTCTTGTAAAAAGTATAATAAATTAGCATTATTATTTTTGTTTTGTTTTTTGTACACGCCTGAAAGTTTTTCTGCTTAAAGGGGTTATCCCATCTTAGACAATGGGGGCATATCGCTAGGATATGCCCCCATTGTCTGATAGGTGTGGGATCGCACCTACAAGAAGAATGGAGCCGGGGAGAGTTAAGGATGGAGGACCATGGGTTTCCCAGGGTCCATCCACCACTAGGCGCAGTTTCTCATCTCTCCCATTGAAGTGAATGGGAGCGAACCGCGCATGCGCGGCCACCGCTCCCATTCATTTCTATGGGGCTGACGGAAATAGCCGAGCCAGCACTCCATAAAAATGAATAGAGGGCAGCTGCGCATGCGCAGTGTGCCCTCCTCAACTTGCTCCGGTCTGTTCTCTGTGTAGGTGCGGGTCCCAGAGGTGGGACCCGCACCTATCAGACAATGGGGGCATATCCTAGCGATATGCCCCCATTGTCTAAGATGGGATAACCCCTTTAAACTTTCATTAAAATCTATGTCCATTACATTTTCAGCACACATGGTCAAATGGAACACAACCAATATTGGTTCCCGCCTGGCAGCAGGTGACAACTGTGACGCCAACAACAACAACCTTTGCCTCCGATACCATGGCTGGACCACAGAGGCTGGGAGACTGGGGGTAGGTTGAAAACAATCACCTGGCCGTGGCAACATGTTAAGCTGCCCATACCGTTACCAGTAATCTGAGATTTGTCTTTTAGCTTTTTTAGTGTAGGTGATATGGGAGACTAGTCATGACCAACTTTTAGATTGTTCCCATTAGTTTTTTTTCCCGGTCATGTCTTCAGTGATTTACCGATCTTTTATCAGGAACAAGAAGTCAATGACCTGTTCCTAGCTCCTTACTTTATAATCCAACCTGTGGGACTGTCCAGCAGGTGGCCAGGCATTGCGGTGCAGGGTCAGGATGTTTTTGCAGCTCCACCGTGTGCAGAGGATGAACTGAACATTAAATGGGTTATGCAGAAATTGATAATGATGAGCTTTCCTCAGGATAGGTAATCAGTATGACATCGGTCGCGAAATCCCTGCTGATCAGCTGTTTCAGGGAGTGGTAAGTGCTGCCAGCTCCCGGCAGCTTTACAAGCACAGCACCCTACATTGTTATAGCAGCTGTGCTTGGTATTGCAGATCAGCGCCATTCATTTTAATGAGGTCGAGCTGGAACTAGGCCATGCGACCAACTTACAGAGCACTGGCCTCAACTAGGCTATGTGACCAATGTACAGTGATGTCACGGGCCTAGGAAGAGGCCGCAGCACTTCTAACAGCTGATCGGCGGGGCGGGGGGGACCCAGTTGTTTGGAATTATAAATTCCCACATAATTCCTTTAAATAGTATTATTCCTTGTTAAAGGACGACATTACTATTATTAAAGCCCTTTAGCTGTTGATGATCTGTAATCTGCCGGAGGGGCTACTTCAGCACCTGGAGACTTTCACGGTATCCGGTGGCTCTTTAAAACATCCGAATTACAAATACCCAGTTTTCTTATGTTTCTCTCTCTTCCTTTATTTGTTTCAGGAAAATTATTCAGCACGGAAACCATTACAGTTCCATGATTCTTCAGCCTCTCCTAACCAACCAAATGGCGCTGTCAGCCCCTCAGCCTATCAGTTTAGGCATCGCACATGTGGTGTGGCCTCAGCCTGCTGCTACTAAACGAAATAAGATCTGTCAAAACAGGTATGACCTCCACCCATCTGAGGACAGCCTGCTGGCGGCCATGTACCTTCTGATAACCCGATCTTTGAATATTTGCTCTAATATCCTCTTGGCTTGTCTTTGTAGGAGTAACACAGTACAGGACTCCAGTGTCGTCCACAGTAAAGCACTTGCCTCTCCAAAGATATCAAACAGCGCAAAGACCACAGAGTCTGAAAGTTGTGCATTACCACAGGACAATCAGAACCTGGAGGCGCAGGAGGAAGGATCTTGTAAGGTGTCTGAGGAGCCGGCCCCAGATGTGTCAAGTCAGCAGAGGCAAGAGATTGTCATAGCGGATTCCCCAAGCCCCACAGCCAGTGTCATTACGATTAGCAGCGACACGGATGAGGAGGATTCAGCACAGACTCACTCACTGAGAGAGTAAGTTTTTGAAAGTAATTGGAATAAAAGATTAAAGGGCATCTGTCAGCAGTTTTGTACCTATGACACTGGCCGACCTGTCGCATGTGCACTTGGCAGCTGAAGACATCTGTTGTAGGTCCCATGTTCATATGTGCCCACATTGCTGAGAAAAATGATGTTTTAATATATGCAAATTAGCCTCTAGGAGCAACGGGGGCGTTGCTATTACACCTAGAGGCTCTGCTCTCTCTGCAACTGCCCCGCCCTCTGCACTCTAACAGGGCCAGGCAGGTGTAATGTCATTTACACTGCCTGGCGCTGTCAATCAAAGTGCAGATAGTGCAGCAGTTGCAGGAAGCAATCTGCACTTTAATTGACAGGACCAGGCAGTGTAAATGACATCATACCTGCCTGGCCCTGTTAGAATACAGAGGGTACGGCAGTTGCAGAGAGAGCAGAGCCTCTAGGTGTAACGGCAACGCCCCCGTTGCTCCTAGAGGCTCATTTGCATATATTAAAACATCATTTTTCTCAGCAATGCGGGCACATATGTACATGGGACCAACACAGATGCCTTCAGCTGCCAAGCGCACATGTAACAGGTCAGCCAGTGTCATAGGTACAAAACTGCTGACAGATGCCCTTTAATGATTTTTTGTTGTTGTTGTTGACACCTATCTGACTAGATCTATAGTCCAGTGGATTAAACGATTCCTGTTATTTGTTACCTAGATGTAAAGGCAGCCTGGATTGTGAGGCATGTCAGAGTACTCTGAATATTGATCGGGTCTGTTCCTTGAGTAGTCCAGACAGCACCCTAAGCACCAGCTCCTCAGGGCAATCCAGCCCCTCTCCCTGCAAAAGACCCAACAGGTAAGCGATTAACCCTGCATCCAGTTAAATATAAACACCACGTCGTATCCGCTGCTTGGAATGTGTGTTCAGTGGACAAGTCCTTACAGGAAATCTTCTGGTGACTCTGTGGTTAAACTAATGGGTCATGACATCTCCACTTAGTTGGCATCGAGCTGAAAAGAAGATTTAAGGGAGCATTCTGATTTAGTATTTTAGTGAAGCAGCATTGCTTAGGGTCCAATGATCGGGGCAATTATTGGGAAGGAGCATTCCTAGGAATAGTAGTTCCCGATACTCTCCTTGTGTGAAGGTTGCCGGTGATCACCTGATAAATGAGCAAACGCTCATTCATCGGGTGAAAGCATCGCTGAATTGATCACCTAAAGCTGTTTCTGGTCAACAGGCTAAGGATCTGCTGCCCAGAAACAATGAATCTGTATCGAGACTAGCAGTAGCAATTGCTGGTTCTCACAGAGGGGGGGTGATGGCTGCACGTAAATGCAGCTCTCACCTCTTCTGATGAGCAGGCAATGATCAGTAACGGACGGATCGTTTTCAATAATTGCCTGCTGTGTCAGCCTTTGTAAAGGGGCCTTTATAGTACACATGACCTATTGATTGACAGACAGGACTCATCTCACTGTGCAAACCTAGAGTATGTCCTTTTCAGCTGGATGACGAGCACAGTATTACCCTGGCTCCACTCATTCTGGTTCTAGGAGGTGTATAGGGTAGGGTAAGTTCAGGGCTTGCTGCAGATGAAAACTGCACCAAATCTGCAAGTAAGTCGGTCACAACGTTCTCAGTTTGGAGATTTAAACTCTAATGACGATAATGGAAGAAATCCACAAACAACCCAGAAGATGATAGACATGGTGCAGATTCGGAAGTCTGATTCTCGGGAGCAAATCTGCAGCATGTAGGTTGTACAATACTGAGCTGTAGATAAGCGGTGCAGAATGTGCACCACAAAGCCACAAGAAATAATTTTAACCCTTTATAGTCAACTTGTTAGGTTCCCTCATTAAACAGTCTTCCTACAACAGCTCCTATTATTACTTTTTATAGCCTCTCCAAAAGTAAGTTAGATGGGTGTCTGACTTTTTGAAGCCCCACCAGCATTGTGGCGAAGGCAGTGTCCTTAGTCTCTGCTCTACCTTGTCTATATCCTTAAAAATGCCCCCCTTCAGCCCGTAATGCCCAGGCCCCGCACACAGATTGTACTTACCTCGCTCCCTGGCACCCACGTTGCTTCTGATGCCAGCACGGCCGCCGCTGCATCTCCCCGTCACGCGGATCAAAACATCCAGCGTCAGGGGAGGGTGGGCGAGGATGGCAGGGGGCAGCCAATACCAGGCCGTGACAGGAACGAGCCTCCCTAGCAACACGGGTGACTCTAGGGAGGCTCGTTCCTGTTGCGGCCTGCTATTGGCTGCCGTGCCGGCATCAGAAGAGACGCGAGTGTCGGGGAGCCAGTGTGAGGGGCCCGGGCATTTATGGGGTTGGATAACCCCTTTAAACTTGAATGGGGGCATCAAATGAATCCGAAAAAAGTCATAGGACAGCACCTGTAAACCTAAGTACTATCGGTGTACATCATGGTACACTGTATGCTCTCCTTTATAAGGGCGGCATATTACAGACCGGTCTTCTGAGCGCTCCTATTACGACCGATCCTCTTTAGCCTCTGGATTGCAGTATATTATGATTCTGACTCTTGTAATTGCGTTTGCAGCATGTCGGATGATGAGCCTGAGAGTGGCTGTGACACTGTTGATGGATCCCCAAGCTCTGATTCATCTGGCCATGACAGCCCATTTGTCAAGAGCAGCTTTGTGACGGATACCAACCAGAATGCAGAAAAACGGACATCAGAGAAAACTGAAAGTAAACCAGCAGTGTGCACGTTAGTGGTCCCACCTATCCGGATTGAAAACCGCAAATTCAATTCCCATCGGGCTACCAACAAGGGTAAATATCTCCATCCTGACCTCAGGATTGACCATTTAATATTAGGTGGAGTTGTGTGCATGGAGCTTGTACCACAGCACACAGTCCCTCTTAATGTGCATCCATGTAGACCAGTGTTAAAGGGAATCTGTCACCAGCGACCTCCCCATTAAACATGGCTGAGGTTCACCTGCTTAAAACGCTTTTTTTTTTCTTTTGTCGAACTGAGGCTCTTTTCCCGAGTTACGATACTTTTTCTTAATATGAAAATTAGGCCTTTGGTGCAATGAGGGCTTCACCCTTTCTCTTGTTGCACCCAAGCTTTGCTCCTTTCTGTGTTCACCCGCTTTCCTCACTGCTCTGCCACTAACTGACACTGTCAATCAAAGCAGTCATGGAGGGGCTGGCCACAGAAATGAGTGGAGCGTGGGTTCAACAAGAGCAACGGTGACGCACTCATTGCACCAAAGGAAAATTGGCATATTAAGAAAAAGTATCATAACTCTGGAACGGACCCTTTGATCAACAAAAGAAAAACAGTGTATTAATCAGGTGAATCACATCTACAGTTGGACAGGTAGATTGCCCCCATAGACTTCTCCGAGGTTGTTCACAGCATTAAAGGGTCATTGCCATCTTATGATGTGACGCCATCTGTTTATGATTGGTGGAGGTCTGACGCCTGGGATCGCCACTAATTTTGAGACTGCATAGCCTAAGTGATCTCTGCCCCTGCCACCCATCTGTGTAGGGAACTGGCAGCGTTGGGTTTGAACTTGATTTATTTATTTTTTCCCCCCAGATCCGGCCTGCCATCCCTTAATAAAAGGACGTTCAGCTCCAGGGAGAAAGAACCATCCTGCAGGCCTTGGGAATCGCCAGCAGAAACTTACATCAGCATTCCAACAGCAGCCTCGGAGTTACAGTCAAGTGAGTTTGTCATGTCTTACAAATCGGGCTGGTGTTTCTTTCCTACATTTGTTTTCATTGCAATCTCTTAAAGGGCCAGGACCTTTATTACTAAATTAGAAAGGGCAGGTTTTATGCTTTAGATTTCCTATTACTTAAAAGTGTTTTCTAAAAATTTATAGACTGAAGACCCACCCTCTGGATAGGTCATCAGTATCTGATCTGTGGGGATCCGTCACCCGGGACCCCCGCCAAGCAGCTGTTTGAGAAGGCCGCGGCGCAACTGCTTAGCAAGCACAGCGCCGTGCATTGTATAGTGTCTGTGCCTGGTATCACAGCGCTGCGCTCTTCAGTTCAATTGGGGCTGTGCTGCGTCTAGGCCATTTGACTGACGAACATGTCGTCGCTCGCCCTAGGGAAAGCTGTTAGAAGGCCTCAGCGCAACTGCGAGTGCCACTGCCTTCTCAAAGAGCCCCACGGATTTAAATTCTGATGATGTATCCAAGTCTCGGAAAACAGGCCCTCTTTAAAAGGATTGTCTCATGAAGGCACCCCTGCCCACATGTCCTATAAGCAATCAGCTATTTGATGGAGGTGCCGGGGTGGGGACCTGAGGGCCGCATTCTCGGTGGTCATTTTGATGAGACAACCCCTTGTCTGGTTCATTATTTCTGTACTAATTTAGAAGCAGAGATGTGTATTCATTAGGCACCTGTGCAAATTGCCTAACAACATTTTAACCCCTGTATCCCCAGATGCAACATTTTGGAACGGGACACCAAGAATGGAATGGAAACTATGGGCACAGGAGACAGCAGGCGTTTATCGCACCAACGGTTGCCAGTCATCATTTCACCCTTCAACATGGAAGCCCAAATCACAGTGCCGTGCATGCGCATCTTGGCGGTCAGCACGCCATCCTTTCATATCCACCCTCCGCTCCGGTGACCACAGTAGCACCCGTGGCCCACCTCCTGGCGTCGCCGTGTACCTCAAGGCCGATTTTACAACACCCGGCTTACAATCTCTCTCATCCCAGCGGCATCGTTCATCAGGTGGCAGTGGGTATCAACCCCAGGCTTTTACCTTCTCCCACCATCCACCAGACTCAATACAAACCGATTTTCCCATCCCACTCATACATTGCTGCCTCCCCGGCCTATACAGGATTTCCGATGAGCCCCACGAAACTCAACCAGTATCCGTACATGTGAGAAACCCGCAAAGGAAGCTCAAAGATTCAATCACTTGGGTTTGAAGCGGAACGAAAACAAAACATTGATAAAAAAAAACAACAAACATGGCTTTTTGATAATGGAAAAAAAAATCAAAATCAAAAATAATTTGGCCATGGCACAAGAAAAAATATTTTTTGAATCATGTAAGACTTGGGTGCAATTTAAAACAATCTTGAGCTTTAAGAAAAAAAAAATTTGAAAAAGATGAAAATTCACTTTTAATGTGTTTTTTTGCACATTTGGTATAAAATCGTCTCTGGTCCTGTTCTCTTCTATAGTAACTCTAAGACAGGTGACTTACGGGAGCCAGAAGTTCACTTTCTCTCCTGCTATTTTTTTATACAATTGCCTTCTAACCTAGTGCAAGACACGTCTTTGGGAAGCCATTCAGCATACAGGTTTAGCGCAACAAATGCACATAATGTCAGTAGTACGGTGTACGTCGTGTGCGTCGTTTCCGTTCTCGTATGTCTTGGTGTTTGTGTCGGGTCACATGGCTACTGAGTTTGATGTTCACACTGCATGTGTCTTTTGCATGGGCAGAAGAAGAAAAAGAAAAAAAAAAAAAAGTTGCCTAGACCTTGCTATTTCGTGTCGTCGTCGTCCTAATAATCCGCTGCATTGTAAACTGTTCCCACACATAGTGCCTTAAATATTTGAGGTTGTTAATGTTATTACTTAATATATTAATGTCAATTTCAGCACTTAATCTTCTAATCTGCTGATATATAAATATCTATTTTTTCGAATAACTTGAGTATTTGATCAGTCTAGGGGTTTGTTCATTTTGTTTGATCGTGTGCTCTGATTTTTAGGTTGAGGTGTTTGACTTACCAACAGAACAGCATGTATTTTTTTTTCCTTTTTTATTTTTTAAATCTGTGTTGCTGTAGATTTTACTGTGTTTATTTTAATAGTTTTTTTTTGTTTGTTTTTTGTGGGTGGGGGTGGCGTAGATATTTAGCGTAACCTGAAGCGCTTTTTGAAGATCACACTTTTGGTTTCTTAGATTTAAACGCTGACTGCACGTGCACTCCCCTCCCGGTCATCACCCCGTTCGACGGAAACTGCAATATTGTCTACGAAGTGGATTCTTCACCTTTTTATCGTCACGGCGTTTGTCCAACGGGCTGGATTTTTTTCGTACTCTCTATTTAGCGGTGTAGTAAGGCATGTTGTGGTCAGGTTTATGGGAAGATAACATTATTTTATTTTTTCGGGTTTTTTTGGACCTTTTTCGGGCTCGGCTGAAGCTGCAGCATCTTGCTGGGCAATGTCTTGCAGGCGCTTTCAGCACTGAAGGAGGTTAACACTACAGCACGTGACCCCCGTTGGACAGCCCGCACAGTATTCGAATATAGCGTATCAAGAAATATTTACTCTAGAGGTTTTGATGAGATGAGTTTTTTTTTTTTTTGCTCCTTCGCGTGTGCAATTTTAGCTTTCCTTTTTATGCATGTTGTTTTTTTTTCAAGTCTCCATTTACATTATGTTTTATTAGTATTATTATTCATTATTTTTTTTTTCCTGAGTGGTGACTGCTTATTTAATACATTCCGTCAGGGACATGAAATGATGTGCGTATTTTTCAACGATTTTTATTTTTACCAGTTTCTGCATCGTCCATATCAAGTTAATTTATCCAGCACCAAAGACTTTGAAAAAAAAACGAAATCATACATTTCTTAAAATGAAATGTTAAAAAAAGAGAAAAAAAGATATATATATATATAAAATAAATGGTAGCTACATTTTTTTAATTTTTTTTGCATAGACCTAAATTATACTGTAGTATAGTGGTGGGCTTTAAGAAAAAAATGGTATTAAGACTAATGTTTTTAGCTTCGAGCAAGTAATAATTCTATCATTTATCTTGAATGTATCATAGATAAGCTGCTATATATAACAGACGCCACTTTTGATAGCTGTGAACTTTAGCTTCATATCCCGTTTATACATAGTCGCCTTACTTCTGTTTTTGAGTCTAATTCTATATGAAAGTGTAGTGGGGTTTTCTGATTATTATTATTATTATTATTATTTTGTATTTCAATTTACTTTCATGTTTGGCGTGTCCTTTGTAACTACTGTATTGTAAATTATGGAATCCTAATGGCATATGTTATTATTATTATTATTATTATTATTATTTTTTTTTTGGAGGGGAGGGTGTTTTATGCATCAGTATTTTATCTCCATAAATTTTAAGCTCATTACTGCATATAAAGTGGGGTGTATTAATGTAAGTTAATTTTATTTTTTATGTTTTCATATTGCTGTTGTGTATACTTTTAAAGAAGAAAAGAAAAATATGACGTACCTTGCAGGCTTGATTTTAACTTTTTATAATCGTTTTTTTTTTTTTTTTCTTTAAATCTGTATCTATAGAAAGATAATTAGCCAGTGACTGGAATCATGTAATGTTGCAGGCCGGAAGGCAGTTTTTGGATCTTTTCTAGCCTTTTTATGTCGTGTAACCCATTAATAACGCCACTATATGTATACGGCACTTGCCCTGACTAGTCCGTAAGCTATCATCGATCGCTCTCGACTCCGTTAACCCTTGCAGGTCTCCGCCAGTCCTGGGTTGGTGTTAACGCAAAGCAGTGTTTTATTTAATGAATGTTTCAGCAAAAAGAAATGTGCCTATAAGAAAATTTTATAAAATAGCGAAAATTTCATAAAAATACAGCAGTGTTAATAAGAAAATTCCGAAAAAACGGGGTGAAGAACCAGTTTTACCTTTTTCTACTGGACGGGTTTCCCTGAAAAAAGAGAAGACTCACTATGCATAATGGACTTCACTGTTGGATCCGGTAGTTTTTGGTACAGTTATCGCACCCTTGTCTGTATTTTGACCTTACAGATGTTGCAAGTATTGTGCATGCGTTAAGAGAGCCTCTCAGCACTGCAATCATGTCCATTTAGTACTCGCTTGTTTCCCCATGAAATATCAATTCTAGAGTGCTTGCCTTTAAACTATGCATTGTGCTGATGCTCTGTTATTCCCCCTGGAAGTGTATGAATTGACAGCTGGGTGTTAACATTCTGCTTAGGCCTCATGCACACGGCCGTGTTCCGCGGCCGAGAGCGGTCCGTGGTCACCCGGCCGGGATTCCTTCTGACAGCAGGAGCGCACGGCGTCATTGGTTGCTATGACGCCGTGCGCTTCACGCCGCCGCTGCTGTACAGTGATACACTGGTATGATCTATACGAGTGTATCACTGTACAGCAGCGGCGGCATGAAGCGCACGGCGTCATAGCAACCAATGACGCCGTGCGCGCCTGCTGTCAGAAGGAATCCCGGTCGGGTTACCACGGACCGCTCTCGGCGGCGGAACACGGCCGTGTGCATGAGGCCTTAGGATGTGTTCCTGCAGTCTGACTACTTTCAGTTAGTTGACGGTGTTGAGGCTTATGCACACAACCGGACGGATAGGACATGTTCTATTTTTTATTTATTTTTTGCAGCCCCACAGAAGGGGGCAACAGATACAGACTGCACACGGAGTGCTGTTCTTATCTTTTGCAGCCCCATTGAAGTGAACGGGTCCGCATCCGAGACGCAAACAAAACGCGGCTTGGATGCGGAACCAAACAACGTTCGTGTGCATGAGCCCTTAGACCACGTAGGGACACGCCCTCTATACAAAGGGTACGGCATCATTAAAGGGGTTGTGTGGGATTTTCAAAACTTTGGCTAAGAGCAGGACATATGGTGGGGGAAAAAAAAACCATGCAATCCCCTGTCGTTCCATGATGTGCCACCATACATGCACATGGCCACTGCAGCCAATCACCAGCCTTAGTAGTGATGCTTGTATGTACAGCAAGGGAGCACTGATTGGCTGTGGCGGTCATGTGCATGTATGACATGCTCTGACTGGATGAAGGTTAACGGAAGTCCTCTGGAGCAGCAGACTAGATCGAACCCCTTTAAGATGATACCATTCCCTTTTATTAGTAGGGCACTGTCAGCTGAGTGGGCAGTATCGGACTTTGTATGGGAATATCGTAGAGGAGTATGAACATCATTTCCACAAGGAGTAACAGAGGAGAGTGATACAATGCAGAGTTCTAAGGAACGATACTCCAGAGTACTTACTAAATGGACATGTCAGGAGAGGTGACATTTCTCACGATCGGCATAGCTCTCTCTAGGTTGTCACTCCCAATATCCTTTTAGGTTCATGCGTAATTTTATGTAAAGGGCTCCTAAACTATTCGCCATAGATGAGCTAATCACACAGATAATTGTGTAAATCTTGGGATGTTCTTGGTCAATGCCTCATTAGTTCTTGGGATATTCTTATTGTTTTGCTGACTGACCTCATTGAGCGTTTGATCTATGGGATAGTGTCCTCCAGTGGGAGTAGTCCCTTCTCCGATTCTGGGAAATTGAGTTGATATGGAGGTGTTGGGTTAGTGGTTCATGTTGCAAGCCCCTTGGTTCCCCTGCGAATAGGTGGTTTTGTTGGCACCCTTCAAGATGAAGTGTTCTCACCTTGAGAACCTCTCAAGAAGGGCTAGAGACTTATATAGCGTCCATTCTGCAGCAGCCAAGTTTACATGCCCCGACTGCCACAGGCGTCCGAAACCGTGTCAGTGGTCCGTACGACTTTGAAGGTGGTGGACAGGGTCTTGGTTGCCTGCAACAACTGGAGCACGTGGATTTGGGCTAATAGAGGACATCTGCTATGACCTCCATGTATTACCCATTAATCAGTATGGACATATCCATCATGCAGCTTTACAGAAGGAAGAATAGAGGAATTTGGCTCAGGGCAGATGCACATAATGTGTGCTTTGTCATGCGATATGACCATATTTGTCACATCTGTAGTATTAGAAATACCCCAGAATAGTTGATGGGTGGGGGGGTTTGGGTTTACCAGTTCAGTTGATTTACCTGGCACAAACAGTGGACCCCTAATTGCTGTAATTTGGTAGCCATGATACGTAAGGTTGTGCCGTTATTGGCAGTCTGTTGCGTTTGGTCGTCTGGCCATTGACAACCAAGATTGGTCATGACAAGTTTACCTCGACTCCACAAAGTGTTTTCACGCAGGTTTTGAAGGAGCTTGTGGAAGGGCCTGGTTTGCAGGGTCCCATTGTCAGGCCCGTTAGGAGGTTTGATGAGGCTTTCGCAGCCCCGTAAAGTGACTGAGCCCACACATTGGGAAGCAAATAGGACCGCAGCATCTCGCCATGCTTCGTGAGAGTCTGACGGATGACGTCGGGTGTTACGGTTGTCGGTGCCATCTCTACTCTTGGCGCATTTAGGGATTCTGATATCGTATGAATTGTTGTAAATGGGTTGATGTCGGAAGGGATCCGACCTAACGCTGCGTGTGATAAAGAAGAGCAGTCATGAAAAACTGAATTAAAGGGACACTAAACCTAAAGTCTATCCCATCGCCTTTTCTGGCTGGAGAGATCCATGTACATGCAGCTGTGTGAATCATAAGCTTTGTGTGTTTAGCGTCCCTTTAAGACATGCGACATGCTGTGTTGCGCCCCCTGGCTGTAGCCGTGTGCTGTATTAACAAAACTGAACGAAACTGCTGTGCTTCTATTTATGTTAACAGGCTTCACCCCCTGAGCTAATGTAACCCGACTAAAATGTATATATGTATTATGTGTATAATTTGTATAGCTCTGATCGTGTACACGGCACTTTACATGTTTAACGCAAAGCAGTTACAGCTTCGATTCTAAGTCATTAACAAAAGCTGAGCCAAGATACAGCACGTACTCTGTACCTCTTCATGGCTGCCTCCTCCTTGTGCGCGGCTTAGGTCAGGGAAGCCGCGAGGTCCCAATGATCGGGGTGTCATGTTGTACCTGCTCTTTCAGCCTGTTCATCCATGTTAATAACGACTTGGCAGAAACTTGATTTGCTGTTAAAAGCTCGGTGGGAATCAACAGGTGGTGCCTGAGCAACGCTGATCTGTGCTGGTGCATGTATCTGGGGCAGCACGACAGGCCTATAGGAATCTCGCATTCCTTCTTGGACTGCAAAGGATTCTAGGTCCTCTTCAAGGTCCTTTGTTAAAGGGGTTGTGCTGTTTCAGGAGGAATTCTGACAAGTGAAGAATAGATTGTTACTTACCCAACAGATCTTGCACAGGTGCTTTGGCAGAGCTCTGTTTAACCGTCTGCAGCAGTGATGTCACCTCAACCACATGTGACCGCCACAGCCAATCACTAACCACTTTGCAGTACTGCCGAGGCAAGTGATTGGCTGCAGCGGTCACATGATTTGGACTCTTGCAGCCGGGGGGAAACAGAGCCCTGCCAGGAGAACCAGAACAGGGTAGGTGTCGGGTAAGTAATGATCTATTCTGTGCTGCAGGTGGATCACATATGGTGTTCTGTTTCCTCCTGAAACTGGACAAGCCCTTTAAAGATAAGACCTTCGTTTCCTTGGTAAGATCCTTTCTTTTTGGCGGTCGCGTGCCCAGAGACCGTGCACCTGGCATCAATCACACAACAAGGCTCCGTGCACACGTATTACTTCTCCATGCAGAGGTCATAGATGTAGTGCCAAGGATAGGCGTCTAATGGAAGGAGCTTGCTCCGTCCTTGGCTTGGCGTGAAGTAGACCTTTGCTGTTACCTAGGATCTCCCAGGGTATACTTCATTTAGAGTGTCCTGCCATGACATAATGTCTTTAGATGGTTTTCTACTGGTCTCCCGAGGAGCCGACGTCTGTTGCATGGCTTCACCATCTTGCTGTGTTTGGTGGTGGAATGAGTGTAGAAGAGGGTGAAGTTGCTGTCCTACATTGCTTCAAGCCTCATTCACACGTCCGTGCTCAAATCCGTGAGCAGGTGGTCAGTGATGCATTTGTGAATCTGTCTGTGTTGGGTCCGTTTTTTGCTGTCCGTGTTTCACGGACACTGAACAGCTGAAAAATAATTTTCAAAGGCATCTCTTCTTAATGATCCGTGGTTTTCACGGACCCATAGACTATAACGGACGTGATGGATCCGTGAATAGAGCATGCATCCGTGCTAAAAACACTGACCCACGGACCGCGCTAAAACACTGATGTCTGATTACACACATTAAAATGTGACACACTGACGTGTGAATGAGGCTTTATACTGATGGGTATTTTACTTCGACAGCTGGTTCGTATCATTATTATTGTGATGCCATTCTAGCCATCCAAGGGTGCCAGACCATGTAACAAGAAGGTGAAGTCACTGAGGATCTGGTCCTAGACTGGCGCGGGCGTATAGGTGGTCCGCTGGAGTTTTATCTTTCATTCTTTCTTCATTGTCTCCTCAAATGTGTACTGACCATTTTGGCAATCAAAAAGCAAAATGTGACAACAGATCTGTATGTGTGGCGTCTGGTACGGTCTAGTCGTCCACACTTGCTGGGACCCTTAGATCTACAGTTGGGTTCGCCATCTCTTATGGTGTCCTGCCAAATTGTCTCCTTTTGCAAAGGCAGATAAGAGGTGGGGCTGTTTTTTTTTTTTTCAGCATCAATTTATATAGTCACGTCTATAGCGTTCACCATCCATAGATCATGGGGGCCTGACCCCGTCAATCACGACAACAGGGTCCCATGCCCCCCGTTTGAATAGTTGCATAGTATTACAGCTTCAGCCAGTTGATTTTAATGGGATAAAGCTGCGACATCGACCATTTTTCACAATTCCATATTAACATCTTCGTCCACCAGAGGGAGCTATTTTATTTTTTATTTATTTTTCATCGGTCAGACGGCCCTTCTTTCCCTGGATAGCCATGCATTATTGTGATGCAAGGATTGGACATAGCTTTAGGTATTTGTAGTAACCCGGCTCTGATCACCTACGTCATGCCCCAACTGTGCATATTCCATCTCTTCCGTAAACTATTCAGCATAGTGTTCTGTATTGCTGTTAGGAGCCCCAGAACATGTGTATGTAATAAGCAATATGGAGGCCCCTCATGCCTTATAAATAGCGTACACATGTCAACTCGTGCTCAAATAAAAATACAATCAAAACTGTGTTCCCTAATGAGGGTAATATCCATAGGCCTTGAGTTAGAGAAGAGCCTCCCGTTCTCCTGCAGATTAGCTGATTGTTGGTGGTCACTCTCTTTTGGTTGCCATTGTGGTGCAGACAAATAGATCTGTCTCGGTCTAACCCACGTCCTATTCTATCTGCTCCTGTCCATTTAACCCTTCTGTCTATTTATGTACTATTTATCATTCTGTCTAGCTAAGGGAGCATTCACATCAACGTTTAGCTTTCCGTTCTTCTGATCCGTCTGAAGAAGAGAGGAAAAAAAAACAGGATCCTGTAAAAAAATAAAAAAATAAACGGATCCTGTGGCATCAGCCGTCATCCATTTGAGTCATTTCCGTCTGAGATCTGTTTTTTTCGTCAGTAACAAAAGTCCTGCATGCAGTACTTTTTTCCCTGTCTAAAAAAACGGATCTCAAACGGAAATGGCTCAAATGTGACAGCTGATGCCACAGGATCCGTTTTTCTTTTTTGTTTTGTTTTTACAGGATCCTGTTTTTTGTTTTTTTCATTTTCTGATCGATCAGAAGAACAGAAATCTGAACGGTGATGTGAATGCTCCCTAATCCATCTTTCTATCCGTCTAATCTAATTCATAACCTATTGTTATCCTACTATCTAATCCATAGGTTTAATTTTTTTTCTAGCTGTCTAATCATCCTGCCTGTCTAATTAATTTATGGGATGTGCTTTGTCCATCTCAACTCTCTCTAACTGTATCCAATCCATATATCTAATCCATCTGTCTAACCTTTCTAACTATATTCTAATCTCCCTCCTGTCTGTCTAATACATCTATCAAATATAACTTTACGGCTGTCTAATCCATATATCTAATCTGTGTCATCTGCTTCCTTATCTTTCTGTCTATCTAATCCAGCTTTCTAGCTGTCTAATCTATCTGATCAGTTTATCCAATCTGCTTCATCTTTTCTATCCGTCTGTCTGATCAGTCTAATCCATTTCTAGCTGTCTAATCCTTCTGTCTCTCTCATATCCATCTTTTCCTCTCCTCGGACCTCGTGGCCGCAGAGGTGCTCTCTCTCCACAACCAGTCTGCTGTTTGCTTTCTACAGGTTCATCGTATTTCGAGGATTACTCGTTCAGGGTGTTACTACGTTTGCTACTGTACTAACTGATTTGGTTTGGGTTTTGAATTAACTCCGTATTTACTGCTCTACTTGTGATTTTTTTTATTTTTTTTAGGCTTGCGACAAGTAAAAGTTAACTCATACTGCAAGTTGTAGGACTGTTTAGGAATCCAGCTTTAGCTTCCATTTGATCACAGACGTTTGAATTGTTACTGTTTGACAGATGGTAGTTTTGTGGCTTTGATTTCTTTTGATTGTTTATTTGTTTTCATTTCCTTTTTACTTTTGGGCTTTTTTTGATTTCTATGCTACACTAGTTTGCCATGTAGCAGTTGCACTGTGCAATATTCTAATATGAGGACTGGGAAACATTTTTATGGATGTATGTCTTGTTACAGTTTGCGATAGTATTTCTCTCTAGTTCTCAGTGATTTTCAATGTGACCAAGGCTTCTGTACTTTGTCACAAAAAGCGGGTTTTCCAGGTAACTATTTTGGTGAGTGTCAAAAATATGAATTTATGGTGTATTATTGTCTAAATTCACTTTGAATTAAAATATATATTGCAGCAATTCCAATCGTTCTCCGTGTCGGTTATTCTTCAGTCAGTAAGATGATGATAATGATAATTTGGATTCGATTTGTGTGTACATCTGGCCAGGAGCCAACATGTCGCTTTCCCCCTGGGCAATAATCCCTGGGGTACTTGGAGCCATCTTCTTGGCAGGAGCCACATGGCTGGTGACATATAGCAATGCTTTGTATGGCGGGTGACATGCCGGATCTCCATATACAGCTTTGACCATGTCAGCAGTTCATCAAGACTAGAGAACAAGTAGAACTTCTTTGGACCTTGCTTAGTACAAGCGCCTGCAAAAAAGATATAGTTTTAATGAACTCTGCTTGGGAATAAAGTTTCTTGATGCTTCACTCACTACATATCAGATCCACCATTCGGAGGTCGTTGCCTAGCAACAGTCTGAATTGGGCCTCGGTGACACCAGTTGCATCCAAAAGTCAAGGGGGAATAAAAAAGTCACTCATCCCAAACACCAGAACGCCCTGTATGATGTGATTTATATGGACTGTTCCTCATGGGGTTGGGTGCCACACCACCTCCTATCATGGTCACAAAAGATGGGGCAGATCACAGCTCAGCTCTATAGCTATGTTCTCACCCTAGTCATAACCAACAGGCAAAGATGGAACTGGATGCAGTGGCTCATGGGGTGTTGTATGAAGGCATCATGAAATTGGGGGCATAGCAAAGAGGAAGAAAAATCAGGGCAAAATCTACAAAGTCAAGATGCCCTCTGATCAGAAGCTGGACGGCGGGATTTTCTGCATGTTTCTGAAATGGTCATTACCAACATAAATGTCTTGTAGAACTATTGGTAAAAACACAAACGTTAATTTCCTCCCGATCCCTTAAATTTTCAGAGGTGGGTGCAGACTATTGAAGGGGTTAATGCTTGGCCAAGGAGGCAGTGCCTGGAGCACCGGGTCTACTATTGCAGCAGAGCAGTGGGGGAGAGCTCCTGGCCTAGATGGTTGCCTTACAGACACAGGGCGGGGAAGAGGATGGAGATCGCTGCTGCTCTCCTGAGACACATGAAAGAATTCTTTACATATTTCTCAAATTAATTGTAACAAGAATCAAAAGAGGAGATGACGATTTTTTTTTTTTTATATATATATATGATTAATGACTGTGTATTAATGTGTGATCAGAGATTTGGGAAAAAATAGACTTAAAATGACTTTGAGTTTACAAAACTCTGATAACAGATATATGGAAAGGAGCGAACTCCCTGACGACCAGCTCCCAACATGGCACCTGGCTGATGCCCATATGATACAAAAAGAGGTAGCAAGACGCATCTTACCCTGATGAGGTCCTGGTTGGAGCGAAGTTCTTTGTTACACACTTGATGTTTTTTAGCCTGCTGATTAATGGCTGACTGTGTATTAATGTATGATCTGAGATTTGGGAAAAAATAAACTTAAAGGGAACCTGTCACCTCTACTATGCTACCCTCACTGAGCGTTTCTAAATGTTCATTGTCTTACCCTAAACATATAAATTACACTTTTAATTTCATTTGAGAATGAATTCAATAAGTATTATGCATTTTTGTACTTCCCGCCTTTTATGCAAATTAACATAAAAGAGTCATATCTTACTTGTGTGACCAGAGAAGAGTCATATTTTCAAGCTCTGACTCATCTCAGGGTAATTTGCATATGTATCAAATCGTTTTTTTTTACACAATAAAAGCACACAGAGCTATGGGGACTGGGTATTGCGGATGTGCTAGGGGCCATCTAGCAACCCATGTCATCAGCTCTATACCCAAAATCCAGGTGACAGGTTCCCTTTAACATGACTTACAGTTTACAAAACTATGATAACAGATATATGGAAAGAACAGAATAAAGTAAGTAACCGTCACCAAAGCTGTGAACAAATGAGCGAGCTCCCCATCAACAAGTTCCCAACATGGCACCTGGCTGATGCCCATATGATACATAAAGAGGTGATGGTAGCAAGACACATCTTACCATGAAGGTGTCCTCAATGGCGCTAAGCTTTTTGTTACATACCTAGATGTTTTCTAGCCTCCTGGCCCCTCCTATAGGTCTTCAGCGTGCAGTACTTCAGCTCTCAGGAACGTGTCAAAGTATAAGGTGCCACAAACCAACTTGGAAAGGAGGAAGAATCCAACGTATCAAATAAATTTGAATCCTTTATTGCATGAACAGCATTAAATAATGGACATCTGACGCGTTTCAATCGACAAGCGGTCTTAATCATAGACTAATAACCAACTACATTAAAAGGGAAAGGACGATTAAAATACCTTGCTCTACACACTACCTGATAGCTGCTTTAGAAATCGCCATCTTTCATGCCTTACCTTTCTTTACATGCATTTCTGTCCCTAGCCGCCAGCCATATTGTTTTCTATTGAAGGTTGGAGGAGAAGCTAGCTACTTCCTTCCTGGTAGTTTCACCATTGAACTGCATTTCCAGTATCCCTTGTTTTTTCAAAGCATCTAAGTTACTGTGCTTATAAATTACTGTAGTATGAAGGCTGGGATCTTCTACATATTTGTGATCACTGATACCAGAACATGCTTATACCTGATCTGCACATTGAGAAGAAAGATCCTCTCACTAACTGACTGTGAGATCTTAAAAAGTCAAGAAGAAGGATCTTTTTGGGTGACCAATGACAGAAAAAGCTGTCCCATGAGAGCTAATATGGCTGATGATGGTGACCGCCAGACAGCTAGATTCTAGAAACTTAACTTGGCTTTTATGCCGCCCCCCCCCCCACATGCCATAGATTGGAGCTAGGTGTTTGAAAATGTAATCAGTTGCAGATCTTAGCGATTTGCAGAACCTTACAGCTTGTCCTTCTTGGTGTTGCAATTTCAGTGTTGAGGAGTGTAAGTTATAGACGGAATAATAAAGGAATTGCACAACATAGACTCATAAGAAAAGATGATCCAGAATTATTACAAGGACTAGTAGTGGCTAAATAGACACATCAGGAGAGGTGACAGATCTTCTTTAAAGGGGTAGTTCCACCTTAGACTTTTATGGCATATTCCCTCGGAGATGTGTGGCCAACTCTCCATTATGGACGTGGCAGCTGTGACATGTTTAAAATTGTGAGAAACCGTTATTGAAAAAGTTGGTTGATCATAAGGGTGTAAATACCATAAAACACTGGTTGGTCCCGTGCCCTTTACTATTTGGTTCCTCCAGAGGAACTGCATTTTTAGCGAGCCAGGAGTCAGGGAATTGGGGCAAAGTAGATGGAGAAAACCCCAATCCTTCTGTCCTGGGTGGCAATACCCAGCACCAAAATGGGAGGGGGGCACTCTTTTATGTGCACCACTGGTTGATCAGAGGTATGCCCAGAAAATGATGTGGCTTATATAGACCGAGAACATCCAGTGGAAAATGATAAACTGTATCTTAATTCGGATGTAGCTGAGTTAACAGAGTCATAACGTGTTAACTAGATGTGATAACTCATCAAGTGTGACTGTTAACTCTGCTACATCTGTACCAAGGGCACCTGCTATGTTATATATGAGAAAACACTTCTGCACTTGCTGGCAAGTAAAATTATAATGAAAAGAAGGGTGGACATTATACAAACCTGCCAATGATAACAGTGAATCCACAGGCGATGTGTGTGGAGGGAAGGGGAATATTTGAATATATTTATATGTATGTATGTCTCCACTAATATATGGGGATCTATATAGATATAGATGTGTTTATAATGTCGCCAAATCATGCCCCCAATCACGGTGCCCCCCCCCCCCCAGCCTAATCCTCCTGCATTCTCCTGCTTCGGTCACTTCAAAAGGCAACAGATCAATAACATCCTTTTGCCTTTTGTTAAACATCTCGAGCAGGCCTGGACATGTTTTACCTAACAGAGATAGGGGAACCAAAGTTCCCCTGCCTCTGTTTGTTACATACCTCCGGTGCGGTAATTACAGCACCTGGGGTATGCAGGCGCTTCACAGGCGGGAGGATCAAAGCATTCGCCCTGCCTGGAGGCGCGCTGCGCAATCCTCAAGGCGTGTGTAGGGACGCGTGGGCTGGTGCAGCGATGTCATATCGATGCGCCGCACCACTTGTCCTTGCCTGCAGGACCGGAGTTAGGGGTAGGGCAAACTGGGCAATTGCCCCGGGCCCCCATCGTCTAAGGGGGCCCCCCTGCTTCAGTGTTGCTGTTCAGCTGAACGTCCGTGGAAGCAAACGGGCGGACAGCTGAAAAGCTGTGCTTTACAATGCAGTGTAAGGCCCCCTCCCTGTACACACCACAGTGCTGCTCTGCAAACTGACAGCTCCAGACACCAGCAGCACTCTTCTACTGGAGCTGTAGGACCTGCGATGATGTCACCTGCAGGAGGCGGAGCTCAGCAGAGAAGAGTGGACATGCTGGGAATTTAGTCCCATCCTTTTATACGTCTTTCTGTAATGTGCTCGGATATTAAATAATAATGGCTTAGATATGCTGGGAGTTATAGTCCTCTCCTGTTATACCTCTTGCAGTAATGTGCTCTGTATTAAGGCCTGGACAATGGAGAGGCGAGGGTAGTCATCGGCCTAGGGCACCACTTCGCTACTCATAAAGGGAGGCGCAGATAACACTGTGGTCTGCATCACAGATAGCGGCGGAGAAAACTGGAGTGAGGTGAGGTTTTTTTTTACTAAATGTCTGCACTTCTGAGTGCACCAGGAAAGGGGGGAAGGAGATCATTATATATACCTAGCACTACTGGGGAGGAATGGAGGAGCATTATATACTGGCACTATGGGGGGGAGCATTATATGGAACTAGTGGGAGGCACTACAGGGGGACATTAGAGCCACTGGGAGCATTAGGCCTCTTTCACACGAACGATGCGGATTAGGTCCGGATGCGTTCAGTGAAACTCGCACCATTTTGCAAGCAAGTTCAGTCGATTTTGTCTGCGATTGCGTGCAGTTGTTCAGTATTTTCCACGCGGATGCAATGCTTTTGATGCGTTTTTCACGCGCGTGATAAAAAACTAAAGGTTTACAAACAGCATCTCTTAGCAACCATCAGTGAAAAACGCATCGCATCCGCACTTGCTTGCCGATGCAATGCGTTTTTTCACTGAAGCCCCATTCACTTCTATGGGTCCAGGGCTGCGTGAAAAAACGCAGAATATAGAACATGCTGCGTTTTTAACGCAACGCAGAACTGATGCGTAAAAACAAAATGCTCATGTACACAGGCCCATTGAAATGAATGGGTCAGGATTCAGTGCGGGTGCTATGCGTTCTTATCTTCCTAAGTGGTAGAGAGAACAACTCGACATAGTGAAGTGACTTAGGGCTCATGCCCACGACCGTATGTATTTTGCGGTCCACAAAAAATATGGATGACGTCCATGTGCATTCCGTATTTTGCGGAACGGAACAGTTGGCCCCTAATAGAACAGTCCTATCCTTGTCTGTAATGCAGACAATAATAGGACATGTTCTATTTTTTTGTGAAACGGAAATACGGACATACGGAAACGGAATGCACACAGAGTAACTTCCGTTTTTTTGTGGACCCATTGAAATGAATGGTTCCGCATACTGTCCGCAAAAAAAACCCGGAACGGACACAGAAAGAAAATACGTTCGTGTGCATGAGCCCTTATGTTGGAGCCCATATTCTGTGTAATCCAGTGATCAATTGTATCAGAAAAAACTTGCTGTGTGCCTTGAGGGGCCTAATCTTCACTGCTGGTACCAGAGCTGCGCGGTTTCATTTATATATTTTAAGACTGATTGTGAACAGAACCCCACTTCACCAAGAACCAGCTGCGCTCAAAAGACATTCGCGGTTTGAGACTCTTTTTTAATTTTTTTTTATCCATTTACTCTACTTGGACCTCCACCAATCAGATACTGATGACCTATCCAGTATGAGGCCTCCTGCACACGACCGTTGTGTGCACCCGTGGCCGTTGTGCCGTTTTCCGTTTTTTTTCACTGACCCATTGACTTTCAATGGGTCCGTGGAAAAAACGGAAAATGCACCGTTTTGCAGCCGCATCCGAGATCCGTGTTTCCTGGCCGTGAAAAAAATATGACCTGTCCTATTTTTTTCACGGCCAACGGTTCACGGACCCATTCAAGTCAAAGGGTCCGTGAAAGAACACGGATGCACACAAGATTGGCATCCGTGTCCGTGATCCGTGGCCGTAGGTTACTTTTTATACAGACGGATCCGAAGATCCGTCTGCATAAAAGCTTTTTCATAGCTGAGTTTTCACTTCGTGAAAACTCAGAACCGACAGTATATTCTAACACAGAGGCGTCCCCATGGTGATGGGGACGCTTCTAGTTAGAATACACTACAAACTGTGTACAAGACTGCCCCCTGCTGCCTGGCAGCACCCGATCTCTTACAGGGGGCCGTGATCAGCACAATTAACCCCTTCAGGTGCGGCACCTGAAGGGGTTAATTGTACTATCATATCCCCCTGTAAGAGATCAGGGCTGCCAGGCAGCAGGGGGCAGACCCTCCCCCCCTCCCCAGTTTGAATATCATTGGTGGCCAGTGCGGCCCCTCCCCCTCTATTATAATAATAGGTTGGTGGCCAGTGCGGCCCCCCCCCTCCCTCTATTGTAATTATTCATTGGTGGCACAGTGTGCGCCCCCCCCCCCTCCCTCCCTCTATTGTAATAATTCGTTGGTGGCACAGTGTGCGCCCCCCATCGGCCCCCCTCCCTCTATAGCATTAACAACATTGGTGGCCAGTGTGCGGCCTCCCATCTCCCCCCCCATCATTGGTGGCAGCGGAGTTCCGATCGGAGTCCCAGTTTAATCGCTGGGGCTCCGATCGGCAACCATGGCAACCAGGACGCTACTACAGTCCTGGTTGCCATGGTTACTTAGCAATAGTACAATAGTAGAAGATTCATACTTACCTGCTGGTGGCTGCTGCGATGTTCGTGTCCGGCCGGGAGCTCCACCTACTGGTAAGTGACAGGTCTGTGCGGCGCATTGCTAAATGATCTGTCACTTACCAGTAGGAGGAGCCGGCCGGACACAGACATCCCAGGTAAGTATGAATCTTTTACTATTGTACTATTGCTAGTAACCCGCAAAAAAATACGTTCGTGTGCAGGAGGCCTTGAAGTCTTGGAAAACCCCTTTAAGTGTACCTCTAAAAAGTTGGGAGCTCTGTCTATGGCCATTTGCAATGCACAACCTGATAGCCTGACATTGCACATAGAATGTTATGTTCCGGTGCTGCCACTAGATGGCAGCAGCCTTAGTCTAAAACAGTGGTTCTCAACCTTTCTAAAGCCGTGACCCCTTAATACAGTTCCTCATGTTGTGGTGACCCCCAACCATTACATTTTTTTCCTTGCTACGTCATAACTAATTTTGCTACTGTTATGAATTGTAATGTAAATATCTGATATGCAGGATGTATTTTTATTGCTACAAATTGAACATAATTAAAGCAGAATAATTAATCACAAAGACATCCACAGATCCCCCCCTAAACAGTGCCATCCACAGATCCCCCCTAAACAGTGTCATCCACAGATCCCCCCTAAACAGTGCCATCCACAGATCCCCCTCCCCTAAACAGTGCTATCCACAGATCCCCCTCCCCTAAACAGTGCCATCCACAGATCCCTCTCCCCTAAACAGTGCCATCCACAGATCCCCCTCCCCTAAACAGTGCTATCCACAGATCCCCCCTCCCCTAAACAGTGCCATGATGGCACTGTTTAGGGAAGGGGGGATCTGTGGATGGCACTGTTTAGGGGGGAGATCTGTGGATGGCACTCTTTAGGGGAGGGGGGATCTGTGGATGGCACTGTTTAGGGGAGGGGGATCTGTGGATGGCACTGTTTAGGGGGGATCTGTGGATGGCACTCTTTAGGTGAGGGGGGATCTGTGGATGGCACTGTTTAGGGGGGATCTGTGGATGGCACTGTTTAGGGGGGAGATCTGTGGATGGCACTGTTTAGGGGAGGGGGGATCTGTGGATGGCACTGCCATCCACAGATACCCCTACAGTGCCATCCACAGATCTCCCTCCCCGACGCTCACAGCAGTATATTTATAAACTAATCAGTAACTACTTTAATTTAATCATTGCTCATTGCTGAGCTCTTTACTTGGATTATAATTTATTTGGATATGGGATATCTTACTTTGTCTTAGCTCCGGTAATAGCAGGCAGTGCGGGGGGCGGCGCTCACTCACTGACGTCACGCGCCTGCGCCGCCTAGTGGGAGGAGCAGGCGCGTGACGTCAGTGAGTGAGCGCCGCCCCCCGCACTGCCTGCTATTACCGGAGCTAAGACAAAGTAAGATATCCCATATCCAAATAAATTAGAATCCAAGTAAAGAGCTCAGCAATGAGCAATGATTAAATTAAAGTAGTTACTGATTAGTTTATAAATATACTGCTGTGAGCGCGTGGCCCTGTATATTCTAACCCCCAGGCAAGCGTCCATGTCACCATGGGAACGCCTGGGGGTTAGAATATACCATCGGATCTTCTGAGTTACTCAGCCGCAAAACAAGCACCGGCTCTGCTTGGCCCCGGGCCAGCTCGGGGCCCCAACCAGCTCGGGGCCCCAAGCAATTGCTTGTTTTGCCTGTCTGTTAGCGACGGGCCTGGACCCACAATAGGAAGCCTCAGGCGACCCCCGGAAAGGGCCGATCGACCCCTAGGTTGAGAACCGCTGGTCTAAAAGAAATGCTCAGGTCAATGGCTCTTCCCCTGTCTCCCAGCTCCGTTCTGTGTGATCTCCGCACTTCCCCGGTTTGGCCAGCAGAGGTCGCCAGGCTCCTGCCAGTGCCGGCTGGTGTGAATGCGATTTTTTCAGCTGGTTGCTACGTGATCTCTTTCTCAATGAAAAGACGTTTCCAAGCTGCGGTAACAGTTGCATCCCCAGAGCAACAGAAACACTGAATGACCACACCTCCAGCTGGCCGGAGCGGGTCCACCTGGGTCACCCTGCACCTGGAGCACCCAGCACTGCACCAGCCGCCGAGCACCCAAGGGACCTCTTCCAGTGAGATGCACCAATGACATCTGGGGACCCAGGGGCTGATTGCTTCTCATGCATTTCGGATTCCTGCTCAACCCCTACTAATGTCTCCTGCTGAGAGGTGGCCTGGTGGAGCAGGTCAAGGCTTCTTCTCCATGGTGGCACAGCAATGGACTGTATGCAGAAGCCAGCCTGGAGGAAGAACATGGACCAGATGTCCATCCCTGCTGCTGCTGGTGGCCCTGATTTCAGCTCTGCAGCACCCAGTGCAAGGTAAGGAGGGAGGACACAGGGGTGCAGTCTGCTGCCAGTGCTAAAAGCCTAATAGCCATGGCATACTGCACCATCCACCTGGGCTCCATTCCACAGAGCCTATAGGAAGGGGCAGGCTGTGCCCTGTGTAGATGGAGATTCCTGGCTGTGCCCCTGTATGCAGGTGATGGCAGCAGCCTCCTATAGTACATCAGTCATCTGTGGGTCAGATACGGTTACACTGGGCATCATGTTGGCCTAAATTCTCCAATGCAAGCTCTTCTCAGATTAAACTGATAGATTTTAGTTAGATTATATGAGATACATAGATATTAGATCTAGATAGATAGATATTGGATAGATATTGGATGGATAGATATTGGATAGATACTGGATAGATAGATCGATACATATTGGATAGATACATATTGGATAGATGATAGACAGATATTATATAGATATGATGATAGATCGGTAGATAGATATACAGATGATATTGGATAGATAGATAGTTTGATAGATATTGGATAGATAGATATTGGATGGATAGATATTGGATAGATAGATATTGGATAGATAGATCGATAGATATTGGATAGATGATAGACAGATATTATATAGATAATATGATATAGATAAATAGATTGGTAGATAGATATACAGATGATATTGGAGAGATGGATTAGACAGACAGACAGATACATGTATATATACAGATGATATTGGAGAGATGGATTAGACAGACAGACAGATACATGTATATATACAGATGATATTGGAGAGATGATAGATATTGGATAGATGATAGATATTGGATAGATATTGGATAGATGATAGACAGATATTATATAGATAATATGATATAGATAAATAGATTGGTAGATAGATATACAGATGATATTGGAGAGATGGATTAGACAGACAGACAGATACATGTATATATACAGATGATATTGGAGAGATGCACATCTGTATTTTTGGATACAGATTAGATGAAGAATTGCTGAGTTGTGATTTGCGCTGTTTGTATGGTCGTTGCTCTGTGTACCATCTCCTCCACACGCGCCGTATACACGTCGTATACAGTCTGCTGCTCGGATCAGGTCCTCTCTGCCGCCCTGGGATTGGTAATACGACAGAATCTGGTCACAGACACAAAGATAAACGATAGATGATAGGCAATCAGGCATTGGGCCATTTTCTCTGTAAACCACATCTATACTTTACTACTGAAGAGGGTGTACAGGATCAGAAAAAACATCACTGCTGTCTTCCAAAAACAGCACCACATCTGTCCACAGGTTGTGTCCGCTATTACAGCGCAAC
Organism: Bufo bufo; assembly: GCF_905171765.1. Classification (NCBI taxonomy): domain Eukaryota; kingdom Metazoa; phylum Chordata; class Amphibia; order Anura; family Bufonidae; genus Bufo; species Bufo bufo. The sequence goes on along the minus strand of NC_053398.1, from coordinate 24,539,620 downwards.
CCTGTCCACTTTAATGGAGCTGAGCTGCAATACCACTGGAAGAAAATAGCTGCCTATTATAAAATCCTGCGCAACCCTTTAAAGTGGTCGTCCCAAGGTATAAACCTTTCCCCTATTCACATGGTAGGCAATAAGTATCTGATCGGCGAGGGTCTGACCGCTGGGACCCCCACAATCACAGGAATGTTGGTCCTGAGTTCCCCAACGACAGTTGAGCATGTCTGCTACCACTCCATTCATCCTCTATGGGACTGCGCAGTCCTCGGCTATCCCCAGCAGTCCCATAGAGAATGAATGGTGCGCAACTGCTGCTCTATTAATTCAGGGTTCTCCCATTCTCATGATCGGCAGGGGTCCCAGCAGTCAGATCCCCACCGATCAGACACTTATCTCCTGGAATCTTTCAGCATACTTAAAAATTGTTTGCCATGGCAGATTGTGCTGTGTAATCAGTATCTACTGCAAACAATGATTCAGTATGGGCATTAGCGATCGCTCCTCTTCATACTGTGGAGGAGATTGCTGCATGTAAATAAACAGGTCTCCTTCACTGATGAGCAGGCGATTGCTGGGAAGGAACGCTTCCTTCTCTACAATCGCCTGCAAAATCTGCATGTGTAATATAAGCAAAAGCCACATTCTTATCAGTAAGATAGGAGGTCAGAGATAAAGAGCCATCAGCTGAGCTGCCTGACTGAACAGAGTGAAAATTCAGAGCTTGCTACTAGAGAAACTAAAGGCTGCACAGAGACAGGGGTTCAACATTTTTTATAAAGACCAATTGCAAAAATTATTGTTAGCTCAAAATGAGTACAATGCAATAATAAAAAGATTGCTTCCAAAGGTGTACATACCCTTTGGGAGCTACATCCCATGCGCTATGGTAATAAAGATTAGTAATATAATATAAGGATAATAATATTTAGCCCTAATGATGATTCAGGCTTTGCATGTCACGTGACATTGTGCATGGGATTTGGACACTACTGTGACCCTATGGCTCATGTGCAGAAAACCTAGAATATTAAACACAAGGAGGCTGACAATTCTACATTGATTCACTGGTGGTCCCATAGCGAGAAGACTTGGGGGATTCTTCTGGGCTGGTAATTCTAACAGGCCTGTATTTTCAGTATCAAGGGCTTCCAGCATCATATGGAGTTGCCTTCTTGTCTTGCACACATTTGTCATATAGCTTTACAGACTGAACACTTTTTTTCTCTCCTCTACCTGGTGAGTGCTTTGGTGGCTTTTGCTTAAAGGCGTGTTCCCACCTGGCCATTGCAGGGTCTTGTGATAATTAAAGAGGCTCTCTGCCTAGAGTACCCCAAAATACTGCATAGTCTTGCCCTATATACCTTTTTTCCTGGCGCTTTAGAATTATTGTCTATGATAAGTGTCTTATATTTAAATTGAAGGGGTTCTCCAGTCTTAGAATGATTTTTTTTTTATCTTCCCAGAGTTCGTGCATATTTGTGACCGGTATATCTGTGCTTTCATGTTTTCTCGGCATCACTGCATCCTGGCAGGATGTTTACATGCAGAACTTCCTGTTCTATTCAGCTTCCTGTTAGGTTTTATGACTAATCCCAGCATGCTTTGCTCTGTAAGGTTTCTGTAAGGCTTGCTCCACATAGCATATAGATGGGAGAAGCCGGGGGAGTGACTACTGCAGAGAGCAGTATGGCAGGCGGGACAAGCTCTGAGAATCATTACAGACCAAAGTACGATTGGATTGGTTACAAAACCCAACAGGAAGCGGAGAAAAACAGGAAGTTCTGAATGTAAACATCTTGTCAGGATGCAGTGATGATGAGAACAGGGGAAGAAGAGTGCTGCCATGAAAATGAGGTGTATGGGGCACAAATATGCAGTGTTTGGGGTACTCTGGGCAGATAAAAATACTATTATGAAACCGGAGAAACCCTTTAATCTAAATATAGTACTTATCAAATACAATTATTTTCCTAGAGTACCCCTTTTCCTGCTCTGGTTCTCTTGCCAACCTCCTTGTTTATAGCTCATTGTCCATCCAGCAGCATTGGATGCACTTGCGCCATTTCCACTTCATGTTCTGTATGTGTGGTGGGCGGCTTTCCAGGATCCCCGTCCTGCCACCTGTCTGCGGCTCTGCTCAGGTCTACGGTACAGTTCCAAGGCATGCGCAGTAGCCATGGAGCTGTTCTATAGAGCTGTAGATGCACATAACATTGGAAGCACACGTAAGCTATCAATCAAGAACCTAAGCGCCTCCAACAGGTCGGGCAGGGGAAGGAGGAGACCAATACAGTAGATGACACATTAGTTGAGAGCCCAATTACAGATTTGCATTGGGCCCAAGCGCTTCCACTTACTCATGTATTTGGAAACATACAGGTGAAACTCGAAAAATTAGAATATCGTGCAAAAGTCCATTTATTTCAGTAATGCATATTAAAAGGAATTGCATTAATGCAGCGTAAAATTAGAATTTTGGGAAAAGGTTCAATATTCTAGGTTCAAAGTGTCACACTCTAGTCAGCTAATTAATCCATACCCCCTGAGCAAAGGGGACCTCAAAATTGTGACTTCAGGGTTTCATAAGCTGTAAGCCAAAATCATCCAAATTATACCAAATAAAGGCTTGAAATATCTCGCTTTGCATGTAATGACTCTCATGTGTTAGTTTCACCTTTTAAGTTGCATTACTGAAATAAATGAACTTTGCACGATATTCAACTTTTTCGAGTTTCACCTGTATATCCTTTATTTGTACCTGTCTGGAAATTCCCTTTAAATTTGGGCAGTGCTCTTCATTGTCAGTATCAGCGATCTCTATGGCGCCCAACATTATGGTGTTGCATCCTTCGAGGGTTTTGTGCTCCGAACATTGTGTCGCTATACGGACAATGACATAGCGGCTCGTTCCTGGGGTCAGGCACCTGTGTTCATCAGGCGGGAGGGTAATATTTCAGCGAAACCCATCAAGCATGTGCTCCTCAGCAGAGATTGCCAAGAGGAGTAAATCAGTTTACTTAAAGTCTGTAACCATAGCAGCAGAACACGGTAAATTCTCCCATTGTCATTTACTGAGCACCCTCCCAGACAAGACACAGCGGAGTCTTATTGTCATCATTCATGTGCTGGGGATTGGGATTACTCAGATTACAGACTAGGTAGAGTTCAGCTAAAACTGAAGCTACAAAAAAATTGCAGTTTTAGGCCCCCTGCACACGAACGTGTGCGCCCCGTGGTCGTGCTGCGGCCCGCAATGCACGAACACAGTCCGTGGGACAGCCACAGTGGATCGCGGACCCATTCACTTTAATGGGTCCGCGATCCGGACGTTCTGCAAAAAGATAGGACATGTTCTATCTTTTTGCGGAACCGAAGTACGGGACGAAACCCCACGGAAGCACTCCGTAGTGTTTCCGTGGGGTTCCGTTCCGTGCTTCCGTTCAGTACCATTCCGCATCTCTGGATTTGGGGACCCATTCAAGTGAATGGGTCCGCATCCGTGATGCGGAATACCCACGGAACGTCACCTGTGTATTGCGGATCCGCAAATGCGGTCCGCAATACGGCAACGGGAAGCACACGTTCGTGTGCAGGGGGCCTTAGCCTAAGGGCTCATGCACATGACCGTATGTATTTTGCAGTCCGCAAAAAACGGATCCGCAAAAAATACGGATGACACCCGTGTACATTCCGTATTTTGCAGAACGGAGCATCTGGCCCCTGATAGAACAGTCCTATCCCTGTCCGTAATGCGGACAATAATAGGACATTTTTTTGCGCAACGTCAATACGGACATACGGAAACGGAATGCACACGGAGTAACTTCAGTTTTTTTTTGCGGACCCATTGAAGTGAATGGTTCCGTATACAGTCCGCAAAAAAAACCCAGAATGGACGCGGAAAGAAAATACGTTCGTGTGCATGAGCCCTTAAAGAGAAAAATCCAGCTTCCATCCAATTGTTATCTTAAAGGGACCACCATTGGAAAGGGGAATTTTGTTAAAGGGGTTGTCCGGCCATATATATTGATGACCCATCGTTAGGATAGGTGATCAGTATCTGATCGGCGGGGGTCTGATACCTAGCAACTCAGATAGTCAGCTGTTTGACGAGGAGGAGGTGCTCCATATGTACGCTACGTCCTCGTCATTACACTGCGCATCGTCTCGTCTGTAGCGGCGGTGTAGCGTAATAACAAGTACTCGCTCCATTCTAGTGACGAAGACGAGTGTAATGAGCACCTCTTCAAACAGCAGGGGTGCCAGGTGTCGGACCCCCACTGATCTGATATTAAAGGGGTTGTCTGGGTTCAGAGCTGAACCCGGACATCCCTCCATTTTCCCCCCGGCAGCCCCCCTGACTTAAGAATCGGAGAAGTTCATGCTCCGATGCTCTCCTTTGCCCTGCGCTAAATTGCGCGGGGCAAAGGCATTTTTTGGAGATCCGGTGACGTACCGGGCTCTCCATGGGGCCGCCAGGAAGCCCGGTGATGTCACCAGCACTGATGGGCGGGATTTAGCGCTGCCCTAGCCAGTAAAACGGCTAGGGCAGTGCTAAAGCCCGCCCATCAGAGCCGGTGACGTCACCGAACACACTGCCGGGCGGAAGTTTCCGCCCGGCAGTGTGTTATTGAAAACAAAAGAACCCTTGCCCTGTGCAATTTAGCGCAGGGCAAGGGAGCGCATCGGAGCATGAGATGCTCCGATGCTAGCCTCGGGGGGGCTGCCTGGGTGAAAATAAGGGTATGTCCGGGTTCAGCTCTGAACCCGGAGAACCCCTTTAATGACTTATCCTGACGATAGGTCATCAATATATACAGTACAGACCAAAAGTTTGGACACACCTTCTCATTCAAAGAGTTTTCTTTATTTTCATGACTATGAAGGCATCAAAACTATGAATTAACACATGTGGAATTATATACATAACAGACAAGTGTGAAACAACTGAAAATATGTCATATTCTAGGTTCTTCAAAGTAGCCACCTTTTGCTTTGATTACTGCTTTGCACACTCTTGGCATTCTCTTGATGAGCTTCAAGAGGTAGTCCCCTGAAATGGTTTTCACTTCACAGGTGTGCCCTGTCAGGTTTAATAAGTGGGATTTCTTGCCTTATAAATGGAGTTGGGACCATCAGTTGCGTTGAGGAGAAGTCAGGTGGATACACAGCTGATAGTCCTACTGAATAGACTGTTAGAATTTGTATTATGGCAAGAAAAAAGCAGCTAAGTAAAGAAAAACGAGTAGCCATCATTACTTTAAGAAATGAAGGTCAGTCAGTCAGCCGAAAAATTGGGAAAACTTTGAAAGTAAGGGCTATTTGACCATGAAGGAGAGTGATGGGGTGCTGCGCCAGATGACCTGGCCTCCACAGTCACCGGACCTGAACCCAATCGAGATGGTTTGGGGTGAGCTGGACCGCAGAGTGAAGGCAAAAGGGCCAACAAGTGCTAAGCATCTCTGGGAACTCCTTCAAGACTGTTGGAAGACCATTTCAGGTGACTACCTCTTGAAGCTCATCAAGAGAATGCCAAGAGTGTGCAAAGCAGTAATCAAAGCAAAAGGTGGCTACTTTGAAGAACCTAGAATATGACATATTTTCAGTTGTTTCACACTTGTTTGTTATGTATATAATTCCACATGTGTTAATTCATAGTTTTGATGCCTTCATAGTCATGAAAATAAAGAAAACTCTTTGAATGAGAAGGTGTGTCCAAACTTTTGGTCTGTACTGTATGCCCAGACAACCTGTTTAAACTCAATTTTCATAATTTTTATTTTTTATTTTTGGGTCTTTTTCTTTTTCATTTTGACAGTTCTATGTCATTGAAAATGAAATACAAAATCTGATCCTCTCATCTCAGCAGACGAGATTAAGCAAATCATTTCCACACTCTGTATAAAAAAAATAATCTGCAGCATGTCAATTTATGTTGCAGAAGTCCCCCACAAATTTTACCCTTTGCAATGCACAATGTGAAATCCGAGTCAAATCTGCAGCAAAATTTCCACTATAGAAACTCTACCCTGTAGATTTCGTCCACCACAAATCGGCATCATGTGACCTTATCCTTATGGTCCCTTATGTTGCATTATTTTTACTGAGCGTCACAGGAGTAATGGACGGTTGTCACACGACTGTCAGCGCTATCCATTGTCTCCGATGTGTTTAAGTTATGTCCGTTGATGGGGGCACACAAGTCATGTGTCCTCGTAACCATAGAGGCATATAGAGATGTCTGCAGAGTTTATGCTGTCTATGGCAACTGAAAAAAAAAACAGATGCACAACCATACGCCCAATGCCCCAAAGCTGGCCATACATGTGAGGAAAAGGTCAGCCGAAATTGGCGCCTGTCATTGCTGCAGCCAAAAAGATGACATCATAGCTTCAGTGGCCGGAAGGATTGGAACGGCGGCACAGGAGCGGAGGGGGTTTAAACCTGTCAGTATAACTTGTTTTTTCTTATTTTACCTCTAACATTTTAGTGCGGACAACCCCTTTAAGCCAAATCCAATTTCTGTTAGGCTGAACATACACAGTAGATAGCAGTTGTCCAACACTTATTTGGCCAACAGCTATTTCCTTCGACACACTCAAGCACCTACATGTTTGGCTGAGCATGCATGTATTCTCCAAAGAGACACCTAAGATGCCATACACCCTTTAAAGGGTTGTCCAGGATCGGAAAAACATGGCTGCTTTTGCTTGTGTGTGGTATTGCAGCCCAGTCACATTCACTGCAGTGGAGAGGAGTTGCAATAGCCGGCACAACCGGGGTCAATTCTAGCCTTTCTGCTGCCTGAAGTGAAAATTGAAATGGTGCCCCCACCTTCCAGTGCCAGTTTCTCAATCCACTCCTCCCCCATCCAAGACATATTTGGATGGATATTACATACAGGGTAAAACAGCTCCAGATACCTCTTACATCCAGTGACATCTCCTCTTATATAGACATTCTCTTTCCTCATCTTCTCCATTTGCACCAGACCGCCATGATGATTTCTTTCAGCCATGTCTTGTCTCTGCAGAGTTTAGCACACAGACATCTTAGATTTCTCACTTTTTGATCATTCTCCCCCTCCTGGTTCCCCAACATTGTCATCCTGCTGCTACCCCCAATACTGTGCCCCCTGTGCTCCCCAATGCCCCCAAATACTGCAGAAGTAACAGTGCCATACAGATAGTCCTCCCATAGTAACAGTGCTCCCAGCATTGCCCTCCATATTGTGCCCAATAATAATGCCCCCACAGTACCCACAATATTAATAATGCCCTAGTAGTATTAAAGTCAATCTCTAAGGCACCTCTTTAGAGCCCCCAGTAGTAATAAGGCCCCCTATAGTGACCCCAGTATTTATAAATCTCTGCTGCAGTGTCACCTGTTATAACCACCCCCTGTAGTGCCCCCAGTATTATAATGCTGTAAGCCGCCACCGCTCCCTTAGAGGCAGGTTGGCCGCTGCCTGAGGCAAGATACTCATCTCGCCTCATGCTGGAGCGGGTCTAGACACAACCCATGGACAGGCGTGGTGCTGTTTCTGGAAGAAAGCAGCCATGTTTTTCTAATCCCTGGCAACCCCTTCAAGAACAAACACAAGGCAAGTTAAAATCCAGCTTTCTAATTAGTTTGTCCATCGACGTGTGCTGTCAAGGGAGAGTCAGGCGACCCCCCCCCCCCCCCCCCATACACATCAGATCAGCAGCCTTGGTCACCACTGATCTACTGTTTATGTCCAGCTTTGATCGGGGGGTCTGAACAGTCATGCATTGCCTATGGCCAGATTTAGCAATTTAGTGCTTGAAGGATGTGGGATTTCCATTGACGTGGGATTGATAAGCATCTTTTCTACAGGTTTGGACATGCATCGGAGGATAGGACACGTGCTTAGTGACAGGCATAGCTCAGCCCGCAGGACAATACAAGAGGTCCAGCCCATGCTGACTGTACAGTAACAGCCGGACACAAAGGGATAAGGGTTTTGTTTGTATTGGTCATGTGCCATAGTGACAAAGAGGTGCCCGGGGCCATAAAGAGAACAGCCCGGAAAAAGGGACGAGTAAATAATTTATTTTTCAGTATTCGGGGGTATTGGCACAATTTCAATTTATCTGAGACAACCCCTTTAACTATGCCCAGAATGCACGAATATAGAAGTTATGAAGGTTGGTAATTTGAAGCCCCATGTAGATGTTGTGCCCAAATTTTGTGGTACACATGGGCAGAGCCACCAGTCCAGAGACAGGTATAAATGTTGCTGTGGGGCCCAGCAGCTAGGACCCATACTTCCACTTGGTATACTGTGAGAATAAAAGGAGCAGTGGAAACTTGAATGCATATTACTGGGAGACCAAGGAAAGATGGAAGAGACGCGTAGGACAGGAAGGAGACCTAAAGTAATGATGTTTTTTTAATCTCTTGAACTCTCAGCTGACCGAGGTGAATTGGGGGTCCACTTTATGTTTAGCTATAGGGCCTCGAGGTTACATGCCCCTGATGGTACGAACATATATTGTTACTGGTGACTCCAGAAATGTATAAATCCAAAGACAATATGACAATATGTGACCCAGCAGAGGTAAGCCTATGGCTGTTATGCAGGGATGATCTTATGACAAAACTTACTGTTCTTTCTGTCTCCTAGGTTAGGCATGTGCACCATGTTTATAAAGCCATATTTAAATTTTGTTCACCTTAGCGACGCTCCAGGCGGATTCATATCCTGCTTAGGGCCCTTTTAGCCAGCCTGATTAAGCGGGGAGTGATCGGGAATGAAGAATCAATGTATGGAAATGAATGATCATTTCTACGATTGTTCCTCCCCATACAGTTTAATATTTTTGTCAGCACAAGGTGTTGACAGATTAGCCATTGGACCGCATTCTGCACATCAGTCCATGCAGAGAACATCACAGATTGCAGCATTTAGGTCTGGAGAAAAATGGACAGCATAGGGTTTTTTTTGTTTGTTTTTTTACAGCCAGTGCACAGTTGGTGCTCATTTGTCTGAATGAGTCCCTAAACCTCACTGTCTACATAAAAAAACAATACATAGCAACAACAAATGAGCGTTGGAAATGCCAAAGTTTGTGGCAGACAGTAACAATTAATCATACAAGGTCAATCTATTTTTTGCTCATTCTGTAATGGGAATTAAAGAGCAGAGACAGATCATTAGTCTTGTGTTAATATATGATTAGTCCGTTCTGTCTTCATATTGGAAACCTATGTTGAGGGGCAGATGCGCCAGCGCACACAACCACTAAACAAACTATCACACTAAATTGAAAAACACTGCACTAAGTATAATACTTCATACATCTGCAGAAGCCACCTTGACGTTGGTAGATGGGCCCAACACATGTTTGATCAAAAATGTGCGCAAAGAGCTTCAATTTTTCATATATAGTAGTTATAGTACCTCTGTAAGCCAAAATAATCTGCAATCCCGAGTTCTATTGTTTGCATGTATAACAGTGTGCTGCCATATAATGTATTGTTTGCTGTCTCCATGTTAGCTTTTTGGATGTGCTAGTCTAAATTTTCTTGAAAGTTTTATAGAGACGGCAGAAATGGCACAAATTTCATCATAATGCTAAATACAATGCCAGTCGCTGGACATATTACTGGAGTTTCCTCTTCTTTATGCGACCACTTAAGCAGTCTTGTGCAGCAGTCTGGAGCATTTTAGGACCCCCCTCTTAGCCATGTCCCTTTTATTTGACATTTTTCAAATTTGACATACCAAAACTGCAGCACACCATGTTCTCCACTTTTTTTTAGGGCTCATTCAAACGAACGTAGTGTTCTGCGGTCCGCAAATCCGCCAAACCCAGATACCGGCTCATGTGCGTTCCGGATTTGCAGACTGCACATGGCCGGCACAATTGCGGACAAGAATAGGACATTCTCTATCTTGTTTGCGGGACCACGGAACGGAACAACGGATGCGGACAGCACACGGATTGCACACAGATTTAGGATTGATTGTCCCATAAGGGGATGTCTGAGACAACCTCTGTATATTGGGCCAGTGCTTTAGCTCCCTTACAAACCGTCTGAGCCAATTTGTGTAATGGCAGCAGTGGCTTCTGAAATTTGAAGGGGGGGGGGGGGGGGGCGCCTCCAGGACCGACCATTATGTGTTGCATTTTAGGTATTGTTTTAAAAAATACTCTGAGGCGGGCAAGTCTTCTGTTGTGTATATATAATATGGTATAAAAAATAATCCGGTAATGCCATGCCTCCCTCCGTTTTGGGGCGCCTCAATGTATCTAAGCTAAGCTTGGCCCGAGATCTACCCCAAATAAAGACTCTAGTCATGAAGTCTAATTCTTAAAAAATTGACTTGGGTATGTGCGTTTCTGAATGTTGAACTGCATATGATCATTTTGATTAAGTTGATGTGCCCGGGCACCGAGTAAGGCAATGGTTTCCAGTTTTGAAATTTTTTCAGAATGTGATCTATTAAGGGGTAAATGTTGAGCGTTATAGCCCGGGAGTGTCATTTAGTAATTTTTACCCCCAGATATTTAAATGTGTCCACCACCTTTAATCAAGCTACATGTGAAGGGCCTGCCCAGTCTGCTCTGCCCAGAGACATGTATACTGACTTCTCTCAGTTAATTCTTAGGCCCGAGTAGTCCTCAAATAATCCACCGCTCTGCTGAGGGACGAGTCAGGTGAAGACTGATACAGAACCATATCATCAGCATAAAGTCCAATGCGGACCTCTCTCTCCCCCATGGTTATTCCCGTTATACTGTTACTGCTCCTCACCCTAATTGCCAGGGTCTCTGCTGCCAAGGCAAACAAAAGTGGTGACAGAGGGCAGCCCTGTATCGTTCCCCTATGAAGGGGGAAACTTTCCGACGGTTCTCCATTTATTAGTAGCCTGCTAATCAGTCTGAGGAACTGCAGACCAAACCCGAAGCCCCCCAGGCAGCCTAACAAGTATGACCACTCTATGGAATCAAATGCCTTGGCAGCGTCCAATGAGGCCAAGTCTCAATGTGCGTTCAGGGCATAGCCTATCTGCTTGACAACCTGAACCCTTCTGATATTCTAAGAGGTGGACTTCCCTGGTATGAAACCAGTTCGGTCTGGATGGACTAATGACAGAATTACCTGGTTAGGGGCGAGTTGCCAATATTCTAGTCAGAATTTTGTAATCAACGTTTAGCAGTGCTATGGGCCTATAGGAGCTGCAATCGAGGGGTCTTTGTCTGGTTTGAGCAAGAGTATTGAAGCTGTGTGGCTTCCATAAATGAGTCGGGTAGGCGTCCCGTCTCCAGGTGGCTAATAATTGGGGGGGCCAGCACCTCTGCATATCTAGCGTACACCTCTTTAGGGAGCCCGTCTGGAGATTTCCCATTCTTAAGGTCCGATATCGCTTGTAATACCTCCTCCAGGCTAATCGGTTGATCTAGTTGGGCCCCCTGCGTTGTAGTAAGTTTAGGGAGAGAGATGTCTCCTAAATACATAGCTTTCTCCCAGAGCAGGGTCTAGCATCATGTTTAAATCCCCCAGGCAAATTAATTTAGCATGTGGATGGGTGGCCGCAAAAGTAGCAGCTGCGTGTAACACCTGCATAGATCCAGGGGGAGGATTATAAATGCCTAGTAAGGTATACTGTACATTATCAATAAGAGCGTGAACAAAGACATATCTGCCTCTTGAAGAAGAGGTGTGATAGAAGTGTGTAGCCCACTGTACCCAAGACTTCTTTAGAACCCGAGAGGTTCTGGATATGAGATGTGTTTCTTGGAGAAGCCAGCGTTTCTAATATAGGCCGGCACCATTGATCTCTTTTGTGGAGCGCCAAGTCCCCTGACATTCCATGGTAGAATTTTTAACTCAGCCATGGAATCCTGGGTAAACGTATAGCGTCAGGAGTTAAACATACTGCAATGGTTGTAGCGGTGTGCAACTGTGCTATCTGGGTAACTGTAAGCAACCCGACGAACATAAAACTAGATAAACAACAACTTATATTCGCTAACACCGTGTTTCTCATGAATTCGGTTTTGTCTGGTATGACTTCTCTCAAAACCGGGATGCTTCTGTCTTTGATGATGTTGCGACGGAAGCATGCGGGCTGCGGCCACTGCTGTGGTGTATACATTTAAGTGTAGGAGTATAGTTAACGTAACCCTTAGTCACTGGCTAAATTGTATAGAAGCTGCAGTTAGACATATCGAAAACATTTCAACTTAGCCTGGCCAGTCCGGTGACGTCCTCCGGTGACCAGTCCTTAGGTGTTATCAGGGGTTTCAGCGTCTTGGGGATCTTCGCCGTAGGGACAGCTACTTGGATACCTCTCCAGGAGAAGTGAAAAAGACTGCTCTGTTGCCGTCCACCACTCTTAATTTCACAGGGTAGCCCATGGAGTATGGCATGTTTGCCTCTCTTAGCTGTCGCTTGAGGTCCATGAAGGTGGCTCGTTGTTTCTGCAGCTCCATGGAAAAATCCGGAAAAGATAGATACTCTGGTGTTGTCACATTTGATTTCTTGTCGTCTTCTGGCTAAAGCCAATATCTTGTCTCTTTCTTTGCAACTGAGAAATCTTGCCAGCATGGGTCGAGGTGGGGCTCCAGGTGGAGGAGGTTTCGCTGGTACTCTGTAAGCCCTTTCTACCGCAGAAGCTGAAGAGAAGTTTGCATCCGGGAAGAGTTCTTTCATCCATTTTTCAATAAATTCATCCGGTGTGCGGCCTTCCGCTCTTTCAGGCAAGCCGATGATTCTGATGTTGTTTTCTGCGGAGCCTATTTTCTAAGATATGGATCTGGGGACAGTAGCTGTGATGTCTTCTATGCGTGATATATGCTCTTCGGTGTGCTGGACTCTATCTCGCAGATTGTGTAGATCTTGACTCAGGAGACCCAAATCAATCTTGCCTTCATCTAATTTCCCTGTGAGAGACGTCTTGCATGCAGTAATGGCTTCCAGAACTTGCTTAAGAGCGAGTTCATCTGGAGTTTCCTCAAGGGCCGCTACATCTGAAGCAGTACTAGCTCTGGTGTTCATATTCCGCTGCGGTAGAGGTGACCGCGAACTCTCATCTGGTTGTCTGGCAAATTCTCGAAATTTTTCGGCGGCAGATTGCGTTTTTTGTGGCCCTATTGTTGTATCGGTATAAACGGTAGATAAACAGTAAATAAAAAAACTGGCTCTAGGGATTGATCAGCTTGCAGCTCCAGATGCCCCCGTTCTCAGTTTCTGCCGCTCCTGTCCTCCCGCTCCCGCTCCTCTCCCCACTCTGCTCACCGTGTTTTATGCGCCACAGCGCTTTGCAGGTCTGCCGCCCAGCCTTCTCTCTCAGCACTTTTTCCTCAGGACCCGGCGCGGTAAGTTTGCGCTGCTTCCGCTTCTCGGATGTATTAGGGCACGTCCAGGGATCTAAACTTCACGGCACGGTCCAGTGCTCAGCAGGATTTGTCCCGTAAAGTAGCGCTAGCCCCGGAGCGCCTCTCAAGTGCATCCTGCCATCTTGGCTGCTGGCCACTCCACCCTGTTGAGATCTTTTTAATGCCATGTCCCCATGATGACGACCTACGTGCCTCAGCTAATGCAGTTGCCCTAGTGACCCTCACAAACAGTGCCAGCAGAGCGCCCCCCACGTAATTTACTATTGTATTACACTCACCTAACATTACTGGATCCATTCTTTAGCTTTTGAGAGGAGATAAACTTTTCATCGGTCCCTATAGGTCCAGTGTACTTCGACCCCTCCATGGATGTAACGGTATAAGACAGCATTGTGTAAGAACGGAATTGTTAAATTTACACAATGCAAAGCGAATGTGAAAAGCCAGGGAGGTCATATAGCGTTACATTGGAAAGCAGTAATTAGAAAATGTGATCTTTATCAGGACACAGGATTTTCTTCACGTGCCATTGTTTCCAATGAATACCTTTCCTAAATGAACAGGCGGCATTCATATACAGTGGGATACTTTCAGATACTTTGTCCTATTTATTGCTCAGGTGAGAGTTTCATTCTTCCTTAGTGTGAACACTTTGCAAACCTTCAGTCGTGCGGATTGTAGCAGGATCCACTTCTAAAGCGCAGCTGCAGAAAATGCCTGAAAATAAATAACAAGAATTGTTACAATGTAGACGTTGATTATAGTTTGTAAACAGCTGTTTGTAAAATGGCAACATTTGTATCAAGGTTTTAAGTTATTAAAGGGCTTTTCCCCACGATAGGAAGTGATGGTATATAGCTAGGGCTACATCGGCGGTGGGGTCCAATGCTTTGTGTTTGTCTAGTCAGAGGGGCATACAACAAAGAGAGAACCCCACTTGCTCCACCCACTTAAAGGGGTTATTTCCTATTGATGACTTATCCTCGGGACAGGCCATTAATATCTGATTGATGAAGATCTAATACTCCGCACCCCCACCAATTAGCAGTTTTTGGGTAGCTCCAGAGCCGAACCTACATAGCTCCATCCATTGTGTAGTGGGCAGAGTTGCTCCCATACCCTTTAATGGGAACAGTACTGCAGTAGCCTGCTCCATCCACTACACAATGGAAGTAGCTGTGTAGTTCCAGTGCCAGAGCTTCTGCAGAACATTTGATTGGCGGGGTATTGGACCACCACCGTTCAGATATTAATACCCTATCCAGAGGATAGGCCAACGATACTAAAATTATGGGCGACCCCTTTAAGTTCTGTAGATTTTCTAGTTTTGCCTGGAGTGTCCCTTTAACTCTTTTATACAAAGGATCAGGCAGTTGGAAAATTGCCTCAGGATGGCATCAAACTGTTTAGACTGTCCCCCTAAGCAGTATCATGTTCCTCAAAACAGTACTGGAGTGCCTCCATAAACAGTGCCATAGTTTTCCCATAAATATTACAAGAGTGTCCTAAAAACAGTACCAGAGTGCTCCCTAAGCAGGACTATCATCCCTACAACCAGTATCACAGTGCCTTCATAAATAGTACCAAAGCGTTCTCATGAAAAGTATCAGAGTTTCCTCAAAATTAATACCACAGCAACCTCATTAACAGTGCCGGAGAACCTCTTATATACAGTTGCAAGAAAAAGTATGTGAACCCTTTGGAATTATATGGCTTTTTGCACAAATTGGTCATAAAATGTGATCTGATCTTCATCTAAGTCACAACAATAGACAATCACAGTCTGCTTAAACTAATAACACACAAAGAATTAAATGTTACCATGTTTTTATTGAACACACCATGTAAACATTCACAGTGCAGGTGGAAAAAGTATGTGAACCCTTGGATTTAATAACTGGTTGAGCCTCCTTTGGCAGCAATAACTTCAACCAAATGTTTCCTGTAGTTGCAGATCAGACGTGCACAACGGTCAGGAGTAATTCTTGACTATTCCTCTTTACAGAACTGTTTCAGTTCAGCAATATTCTTGGGATGTCTGGTGTGAATCGCTTTCTTGAGGTCATGCCACAGCATCTCAATCGGGTTGAGGTCAGGACTCTGACTGGGCCACTCCAGAAGGTGTATTTTCTTCTGTTTAAGCCATTCTGTTGTTGATTTACTTCTATGTTTGGGTCGTTGTCCTGTTGCAACACCCATCTTCTGTTGAGCTTCAGCTGGTAGACAGATGTCCTTATGTTCTTCTGCAAAATGTCTTGATAAACTTGGGAATTCATTTTTCCTTCGATGATAGCAATCCGTCCAGGCCCTGACGGAGCAAAGCAGCCCCAAACCATGATGCCCCCACCACCATACTTCACAGTTGGGATGAGGTTTTCATGTTGGTGTGCTGTGCCTCTTTTTCTCCACACATAGTGTTGTGTGTTTCTTCCAAACAACTCAACTTTGGTTTCATCTGTCCACAGAATATTTTGCCAGTACTGCTGTGGAACATCCAGGTGCTCTTGTGCAAACTGTAAACGTGCAGCAATGTTTTTTTTGGACAGCAGTGGCTTCCTCTGTGGTATCCTCCCATGAAATCCATTCTTGTTTAGTGTTTTACGTATCCTAGATTCGCTAACAGGGATGTTAGCATATGCCAGAGACTTTTGTAAGTCTTTAGCTGACACTCTAGGATTCTTCTTCACCTCATTGAGCAGTTTGCGCTGTGCTCTTGCAGTCATCTTTACAGGACGGCCACTCCTAGGGAGAGTAGCAGCAGTGCTGAACTTTCACCATTTATAGACCATTTGTCTTACCGTGGACTGATGAACAGCAAGGCTTTTGGAGATACTTTTATGACCCTTTCCAGCTTTATGCAAGTCAACAATTCTTAATCGTAGGTCTTCTGAGAGCTCTTTTGTGCGAGGCATCATTCACATCAGGCAATGCTTCTTGTCTTGTAAAAAGCAAACCCAGAACCGATGTGTGTTTTTTATAGGGCAGGGCAGCTGTAACCAACACCTCCACATTCATCTCATTGATTGGACTCCAGTTGGCTGACACCTCACTCCGATTAGCTCTTGGAGATGTCATTAGTCTAGGGGTTCACATACTTTTTCCACCTGCACTGTGAATGTTTACATGGTGTGTTCAATAAAAACATGGTAACATTTAATTCTTTGTGTGTTTATTAGTTTAAGCAGACTGTGATTGTCTATTGTTATGACTTAGATGAAGATCAGATCACATTTTATGACCAATTTGTGCAGAAATCCATATAATTGCAAAGGGTTCACATACTTTTTCTTGCAACTGTAGATCGCACCTTTTAACTGTGCCAAGGTGTCTCCATAAATGGTACCAGGTTCTCCTGGTATCATTTATGGAGACACATATTATATTACACTGAAAGAGTAGTTGGGCTTGAAACAAACTCCCATCAGAAGTGGTTGAGAAATCTACAGTAAGTGGATTTAAAGAGGTTATCCAAGACTAAACTTCTTCAGAGTGGTCTGTTAAAAAGTTTAGTCTTGGATAACTCCTTTAAACATGTCTGGGATAAGCAGAATCCTGTCATAAGAGAAATAATACAAGGGCAGACAAAATAGACCATGTGGTTTTTTTCTGCTGCCAGTCTTCTATGTTAATACCAGAGTGCCCCCATAAATAGTAGCAATGTGCATACATAAACAGCACCAGAGTGTGCGCATGGACAGTAACAGAGTGTCCCCATAGTTAATGCTAGGTTATGAAGGCCAAGAAGTGTGGCTATAAACAGTAAGCACATCTAGAAATCTATAAACATGACATGGTGAGCGTATGCAAGCAAGAGCATAACAAACAAATAAATACTAAATATAAAGTAAACAAACGGAAAAAAAAATGGCGTGTGTTAAACAGGCAGGAAGTGCTCAAACCCATATGCAGTTGTGCATATACAGTCCTGATCAAAAGTTTAAGACCACTTGAAAAATGGCTAAAAATCATATTTAGCATGGCTGGATCTTAACAGCCTGTTTCAGTTAATTCGTTGTTTTCAATTAAATGAATGCTCAAAAAATGTTTTGTCTCACTCCCATTTCTTCTTGTTGCATGTTGAAGCTCTACTTGGAACCTTGTTAAGATCCAGCCATGCTAAATAGGATTTTTTGCCATTTTTCAAGTGGTCTTAAACTTTTGATCAGGACTGTATATACAGGGGAGCAAATCCTGCACTTGTGGCCCATTGCTAATCGCGCTCCCCAGCAAAAATGCATACAGTGGAAGATGCCCGCAGCGGACCACAAGTACCACAATAAACATCCTACACAAGATAGCAATTATGTGGACGTGATAACCAATATAACCATAATATAATAATAGCAAAGACCGGTGCACTCTGCGGTCTTACTAAACCCTCAAACTGATGATAAAATTGAGAGATTAGCCAACATATCCTACGGTGTAGGACATGTCTGAGCCCGAGCACCGCGCCAAGGTTTCTCAAGTAGCTCGGGTCCTAACACTCACCTACCTGAGCCGTATGGGCAATACAAGGGGCCAGTGGGCAAATTACAGGAGCGTGAGGTCCGACACACAGACAACTCACCAGTTACCTCCAGCATGTAACCATGCTAGCAATGGGAGGAGGGAGGAGTCTGCGAGTCCCACTCAAGACTGGCATATACGGCCCATTTTTTTCAGTTTGTTTGTATATAGAGATACCTGGAGGTGTATAAACTCCAATTTAAATTTGCCTATTTTGTATCCACAAGCTACATTTAGGTGCACCTGCGAGGCCTGGGCCATATCAGCCAGTCTTGAGTGGGACTCGCAGACTCCTCCCTCCTCGCATTGCTAGCATGGTTACATGTTGGAGGTTACTGGTGAGGTGTCTGTGAGTCGGTCCTCACGCTCCTTTATTCGCCCACTGGCCCCTGGTATTGCCCATACGGCTCAGGTAGGTGATTGTTAGGACCCGAGCTACTTGAGAAACCTTGGCGCAGTGCTCGGGCTCAGACATGTCCTCCACAGTAGGATATGTTGGATAAACTCTCAATTTTAACATCAGTTTCAGGATTTAGTAAGACCGCAGAGTGCACCTGCTATTATTATATCTAAATATAAAGCACCATAAATGCATAGCAGCTCTAAATCCCCAAAAATTAAACCAAAAGGCATAAGGAAACAACAAAATAAATAAGAAATATGGCCAGATGGAGGGTGATGTGAAGTTGAGGTGTGGGTATCTTCATATATCTAATTAATTTGGTTGTTTCTTTATGCCTTTTGGTTTAATTTTTTGGAATATGAGCTGCATGTTGGATTTATGGTACTTTATATTTAGCATTCATTTATTGTTTGTGCTGATGTGTACTTGCTCACCCGCTTTTGTTAAGAGTGTGCTTATTAGGACACCCCTTTAGTGTGCTTCACATGTTTGTAATGTTACGTTCTTCTTTGTATATGGTCACCATGTAATAAAGCTTTTATTTTTATAGATTTCTAGGTGTGCTTACATTTTACAGCCACATTCCTTGGTCTTTATACTCCTTGTGTATATTTGGTTTGGCTGTGTTGCACCCTGTTTATCGATTCAGGTATCGCCCCCTAACAGTGTGGTCTGATTAACACATCCAGAGTGCCTTTATTAACAAATCGAGAGTGCCCCCAAAATGGTGAATGCAATGGTGAAGAAAGGAAGTTCATCCTTGCCGTCACCCCTGACATATGGAATGTGGATAGGCAGGGAACTAGACAGTGCTGCCCCAGTATGTGTCCTGTGTGTTGTGTACGTCAACCCAATCTTGAAAAAACCTGACTGTTATACCCAATTTAGGCATGATACAATAAGAATAATAAATAATAATAATTGCCTTTAGTTCATAATTGAAATGTATATACTTGGCAGACTCCGCACAAAAAAATACATTGCAGGAACTGGGCATGCAGCATCATAAATCAACCCTGGTTGTTCCTGTAGTGATGAAGAGATGCTGTGTGCAGCTGAGAGGGATGCAATGAAGGTCCATGGGCATGTGTGTGTAGAGCCCCTTCCCTTTTTATCGCACTGCAGTGAGGTCACGTAACACCTTGCATTGTGATTGGTAATGGAACCCGCCTCTGGGGACATCAGGAATGTGATGCACAAGTTACTGTTGTTCGCAAGACAGAGATTTTCTTCCCACTGATCGCACAATCTCAGGCTGCTGGAGTGATAAGGATTCCCATCCGCATGGTCAATGTCCCCACTGTGTGCACCGCACCATGCAACAAACATAACCATGTATCCCGCTGCAATGTGCCGAGAATGTTCCTGCGGGAAGGAGCTGTCACTTTAGATTTACTCCTGGATTGCATCACATATCTCACATTAATTTTGTAGGAAGAAATTGCAGCTTTTGAAGAATCCTGATGAGATAATCTTGAACCATGGTCCCTGGTAGATGTCTATTAGATGTCGTGCAACCTCCATGCTTATTGAGTGGGCTCTTACTGGTATGATGTAAGAACTGTGCTGTGTTCTCTGCAGCTTCATCCCCCTTCCCCCCTCTTCTGTGTCTACTTCTTACTGGTTAACACTAGACAGATATTTTATAGACTTAAGAGGTTTCTGAATAGTTACAGAGAGCCTGAAGATAGAGAAATGTACTCCGGGTTTCTGGAAGGTGAGGAAGATGTTGACTTCTCCACTAAGATATATTACAAAGTTTCATATAGTCATATATATAAATATGTACTAATGATTTCTGAAAAAAATACAGGAATGACATCACATATCTCACATTAATTTTGTAGGAAGAAATCACAGCTTTTTCAGAATCCTGATGAGATAAACTGGAAGCCTGGTCCCTCCTAAGGCAGCTGTAGATGTGTATTAGATGTCATACAGCTGGAAGTGTTGTGTGCAAACCTACATGCGTTTCCTCCCTCCATGCTTATTGAGTGGAGATGCTCTTCCTGGTATGATGTTAGAACTAAACTACTGCATTCTCTGCAGCTGCATCCCCCTCCTCCCCTCTTCTTTGTCTACTACTTAGGCTACTTTCACATTAGCGGCAGCCTTCTCTAGCAGGCTGTTCCGGTGGGTGAACAGCATGCTGGATCTGTGCTGCCGCTAGTGCACGCGTGCCGCCGGAAATCCGCTCCGGCCCCATTCACTATATATGGGAGTTGAGGAAGATGCTGATTTCTCCACTAAGATATATTACAAAGTTTCATATAGTGATATATATATAAATATGTACTAATGATTTCTGAAAAACATTCAGGAATGGCATCACATATCTCACATTAATTTTGTAGGAAGAAATCACAGCTTTTTCAGAGTCCTGATGAGATCATCTTGAACCCTGGTCCCTCCTAAGGCAGCTGTAGATGTGTATTAGATGCCATGCAGCTGGAATTGTTGTGTGCAAACCTACATGCGTTTCCTCCCTCCATGCTTATTGAGTGGAGATGCTCTTCCTGGTATGATGTTAGAACTACTGCGTTCCCTGCAGCTGCATCCCCCTCCTCCCCTCTTCTTTGTCTACTATCTAGGCTACTTTCACATTAGCGGCAGCCTCCTCTGGCAGGCTGTTCCGGCGGGTGAACACCATGCCGGATCCGTGCTGCCGGAAGTCCGCTCCGGCCCTATTCACTATATATGGGAGTTGAGGAAGATGCTGACTTCTCCACTAAGATATATTACAAAGTTTCATACAGTCATATTTATAAATATGTACTAATGATTTCTGCAAAACATATAGAAATGGTGTGGTTTTGTAATCATCTTCATGTAATGTAATGTTTGTCTCAAAATAAAGAAAATCCTTATTGAAATTAGGGATTAAAGTAATAGGTAGATAAACTAAGAAAGACAGTATCCGCCCTGTGTAGAAAGTCAGCTAACCATGCACAATGGCTGCTAGGTAGAGCTCTGTGACCCAGCTGTGTCTCTATACATTGTCATTTATAGTGGGATATTTAACCCTCATCTATGATCGTGGCACCTCTATCTGTTATTCTCAAACTTGATACCATAGTGGAAGGAGGTTTCTCTTTTCCTGGAGGATACAACACATCTGTGCATTACACGGGCTCTCCTTTCATTTCCATTGAGAGAGCTGTGTAATACTTCATTTTTCCTATGGTGGGACTGCCGCCGAAAAATATAACTCATATTTCCAAAGTCTCTCACAGATTGCAGCCGATTTCTAGGGGTCTCAGTAGAAGGATATCTCATAATCAGCTTATCATCTAGGAATCCTTCTAGTGAAAATGTCTTGTCCAAAGTGGACAACCCCTCAGAACATCTTCATTTACCTCAGGGATGCCCAACCTGCGGCCCTCCAGCTGTTGAAAAAACTACAACTCCCAGCATGCCTGGACAGCCTACAGCTATTAGGGCATGCTGGGCGCTGTAGTTTTGCAACAGCTGGAGGGCCGCAGGTTGAGCATCCCTGATTTACCTTATAATGACTGTCTTACATCAACGTGTGCTTTCTTACTGTGTTCACCGGGTATACTTATCCAGACAAAGCAGATACACATCAGGATTCCTTGTAACCACGGTGGCCTCTTCATGACGGAATATATTACAATAGACAGAGAGAACCCATATCATAGATCTTATAAAGCAGCAAGAAGTGACTGGGTGACAGGGTGAAGTTCTTCGGCATAGAGAAATCACAGCTCAACGTGTAAATTTGAAGGGCGGTGGAGTGTTACACATTGCGTAACCATGGTTTAAAAAAAGTCGTATCTACAAGAAGGCGAAGAGATACACCAGGAGAAAACAGCATAGTTAAATGGTTATATAAATCAGTTATATAAAGCAGTCCTTTATTGATATACTGTATATTTTTCTTTTCACCATTTAAAGCCGACCCAGTGAGTGAATTGTTAACTATCTGGAAAATTATCAACAAGCTGCTATTATCCTTATTGTCATGGCGGTGCTCTGTGCCCACCACTGTGTCAATATGCAAGGTAGGCACGGCAGCCTGGCTGCAAGGCCTCGTCCCCTGTATGTATTAGAGAGACTTTTCCCTGCAACACTAGAAGGGTTAATTCCTGTTTCTGATCCTGTGCTCAACTGCTTGACTAATGAGCTAATCAGCTCTCCTATATATGTTAGGCCGTTTGCTCTATGCCTTGCGTGAGCGGTAGGTCTTTTTAGCTCACTAAGTCCTGTGAAAGAGATTTAACCCATTTGTCTGCCTGTGTACTGACTGTTGCCTGATTTCCAGACTCTGACTCTCTGCTGTCTGACCTGACCCATGCCAGTTATCCATTCTGACCCTGTTTTGCTTGTCCTGTCTTTTGGAATGAGTTTCAGATTCACACGAACTATGTCTGCTCTGACCTCAGTCTACCACTGACTACAAGCCTTCCCTGATCCCTCAGTGTTTTGCACCAGTGACTCTGACCCCTCTGTGTCAGCAGCCAACCACATCGGTTGGTTGGCACAATGAGTCCACATCCACTGTCCGTAGGTCTTAGGCCTCTTTCACACGGGCGTCATGGTTTTGGGCCGGATAAGATGCGGGTGCGTCGCGGGAAAATGCGTGATTTTTCGGTGCAAGTGCAAAACATTTTAATGCGTTTTGCACGCACGTCAGAAAAATCGGCATGTTTGGTACCCAAACCCGAACTTCTTTACAGAAGTTCGGGTTTGGGTTAGGTGTTGTGTAGATTGTATTATTTTCCCTTATAACATGGTTATAAGGGAAAATAATAGCATTTTTAATACAGAATGCATAGTACAATAGGGCTGGAGGGGTTAAAAAAAATAAAAAAATAATTTAACTCTCCTTAATCCACTTGTTCGCGCAGCCCGGCTTCTCTTCTTTCTTCAGGACCTGGGTAAAGGACCTTTGATGACATCACTGCGCTGATCACATGGTCCATCACATGTTCCATCACCATGTGACAGACCATGTGATGAGCGCAGTGACGTCACCACAGGTCCTTTTCCTACTGCACAGCAAAGATGAAGACAGAAGAGAAGCCGAGCTGTGCGAACAAGTGGATTAAGGTGAGTTAAAATTTTTTTTTTTTTTTTTAACCCCTCCAGCCCTATTGTACTATGCATTCTGTATTAAGAATGCTATTATTTTCCCTTATAACCATGTTATAAGGGAAAATAATAATGATCGGGTCCCCATCCCGATCGTCTCCTAGCAACCGTGCGTGAAAATCGCACCGCATCCGCACTTGCTTGCGGATGCTTGCGATTTTCACGCAGCCCCATTCACTTCTATAGGGCCAGCGTTGCATGAAAAACGCACAAAGTAGAGCATGCTGCGATTTTCACGCAACGCACAAGTGATGCGTGAAAATCACCGCTCATGTGCACAGCCCCATAGAAATGAATGGGTCCGGATTCAGTGCGGGTGCAATGCGTTCACCTCACGCATTGCACCCATGCGGAAATCTCGCCCGTGTAAAAGAGTAATATTTTGACATCATGCATAATGATCTAATTTGCACAAAAAATATCTCAGCCCTTCCTGCTTTCCTTTTATCCTGTTTCAGAATAGATTTTCTGTGTGTGCTCGCCAAGTCTCTCCTCCTCCTTCTCACTGTTATGTGTCTGGCAGTAGGACAACTGGTTGGAGTAGGAGCCCCCTTGCTAAGATCCACCCCCTCAGCCATCCTGCAGCTGAAAATGGAAGAGTTCAGCAGGAGATTAAAGGGGTTCTCCAAGAATATAAAATGTCCCCTCATGTGCCAGGGGACCCCACATGGAATATACTTACCACGGTCCCCGCTCCTGGCGCGGCTGCTGCTTCTCCCTGCACACGGATAAAAACATCCGGTTGTGCGGGGACCGGGAGCGGCGCCAGGAGCGGGGACCGGGGTAAGTATATTCCATGTAGTGTGCCCAGCACATGAGGGGACATTTTATACTCTTGGAGAACCCTTTAACACCTGTGATCTCTGTTGGATTTCTACAAGACTGTTTGTGTCCGGGTCATGTGCAAAATGCTCCAAACTGGATATGGACTTCACAGCATTTTAACTAAGACTAAAGGCCTTGCGTTCCTGTTTAAAGGACCACACCCCACAGTGGCCCCTGTGCATCCTCTGCCAAGCCTTTGATTGTATAGTGGTGCTGCCTGGTATTGCAGCCCAGGGTCTGAGATGCGCATAGGCTGTGTGACCAATGAACGTGAAGTCAGTGGCCCAATAAGGGGCCTCTTCAAACAGCCGATTGGCAGGAGTGCTGGGAGTCGGACCCCCATTTATCAAATATTGATGACCTATACTGAGTATGGGCCATCAATGTTGAACTTCCGTAAAAAAAAAAACTTTAATGGCTTCACACATTAAACAGTTAAAAAATAAAGCTTTACATGTACACAGTGACATTTTGCCCTCAGATTTGTTATTTCCCTCCACAGCAAGGAGGAAATGACCCAGCGGAGCCGCGTGTTTAGCGGTGGACAGCTCTATCATTATATGGCCCAAAATGTATCTATAAAAAGCATGACTTTCCCACTGCAGTTTAGAAGTCGCCCTCGCCAGCCGCGCTCGTCCTGCACATCCACTTTATAAACGGGTTCCATTTGCTTACCGAGAAGAATGCTTCCTTTTTACTCTGTGCAATCAACATTTTTTTGCTACCTGGAAACAGTCAAAAGGTAGCGAAGTTGCCTCTGATGGATCTCAGTATGATTTTGCTTTTAATCTCGTTATGGCTTGTATAAATATCCATGGCAGCAAATGACTTATTTTAAGTTAACATATCAATGCATCATCCTATTCACGTGCTGGACACCAGGGTCGGACTGGGGTTACGTTGACCCACCAGAGGAACTTATTCTCGGGGCCCAACCCCTGACATGTCAGGAGAGGGGACAGCTCCTCTTTAAGGCAGGCACACACAGTCTATAGCTGTCAACCAAATGATTGTTCAGCCGACAGCTATCTCTCTGGACTCCCTTGTCGACCTCACATACTTTATTTTACTCACTCTGCTTTGGGTTGGGGGTCGGATGACCCCTTTAAGGGCTTATATTTGCTGATTTCTTCTCTAGATACTCTCAATTAGTTTAATGGGTGAATGTGTATGTATAATGTCAATACTTCTTTTTGACAAACCCATGATTGGCAATTCAGGGAACTCCAACCTGGAGTATTTCATAATCTGATATTGACCCAAGGAGAATTAGTCGGAACGACTAAGCCTGTGATTTACATATCATTATCACCATTCTTTTCATGCTAAGACTTTCAAAGTGGCAGCACTGGAAAAAAAAAGGCTTATGTAAAAAAAAAAACAGGTTATATTCACGTCTTATAGTGGAAAATCCTTATTATCCCTGCAGAATTTTATCATGGGGTTTATGTGGAACTATGGGCGAAGAATGGAGCTGACTATCCCAGATCCTATGATGATGATGATGGGGGGAAGCAGTTTTTTTACTTCTCATCCTGGTGTTCTTAGTTTTCTCCTGTAATAGCCGTACGTCCAGAGCGCTTGGACACATAGTGATATACTATAGTTCTTTCATGCAGTCGTAAAGATCACATACGAGATAAATTATACACCTACAAATGCGTTTTAGAGCCACAAGTGGGGAATTTCTCCATTCATATAGTATACATATTAGTGTTTATAGTTACTGTACATAGTTACATAGTTGATACAGTTGAGAAAAGACAAACGTCCATCAAGTTCAACCAAGGGATAGTTGGGGATGCAAATCCCAAAAGGAAGTGAGACTCAGATTTCTTCACGTTTTCATAAGCATTAATGTTGTTTACTTTTAAGAATTCATCTAAACCCTTTTTAAAACTGTCCCCTGTTCCTTCTGCGACCACGTCCTGAGGAAGTCTATTCCACAGATTCACAGTTCTTACAGTAAAGAAGTTTTGACACTTTTGGAGACTAAACTTTTTCCTCTCCAGTCGGAGGCAGCGCCCCCTCGTCTTTTGGGGTCATTTTACATCGAACAGTTTTTCACCGTATTTTTTGTATGGCCCATATATATATATTTGTATAGATTAATCATGTCCCCCCTTAGACGTCTCTTCTCAAGACTAAATAAATTCAATTCTTTTAACCCATTCGCTACCAGCGCCGTACATGTAAACATGGCGCCCGCTGTGGCTAATTACCTGTGACCTGTGGCTAATTACCATGACCAGCAATAATGCAGATCGCAGTAATAAAATGCTTTAGATGCCGTGATCAAGGGAGGTCACGGCATCTAAATACGCAAAAACCCAGAAGCGCGACTACCGTGTGGCCAAATGGGGCATCTGTACTTGCGCTGAACACTTTCAGCCTCACCAGATGGTAGACCAGGATAAGAAATGAGCAAAATCGAGTTTAAATGGCATTTTAAAAATCCCTGATAGACCAAAATGAAAATTTAAAAAACATAATTTATACGCTCATATATGAGCCACAAAATCATCACAAAAAAAAATGTTAAAACAGCATCTGGTAAGCGAATCTTTTAAGCATATATAATAATATTGTTAGCAATACCACACATGAGGCGCTGTCCTCTCTCTCTTTCTTTTTTCTCTTGTTCTGCATTTGTAATCGTACTGACCCAGAGAATGAATGGGTCAGTTTTGCCATAAACGAAACGCCGTGGGAACAAAACCCGTAAAACGGTGGAGGAATTGCGTTCTTTTCCAATTCCACCCCATTTGGAATTTTTTACCACTTCCCACTACATTTTATGCTATGATTAATGGTGGCATTGGAAAGTACAACTTGTCCCGCAAAAAATAAGCCCTCATACAACTATGTGACCGGAAATATAAAAAAGTTATGGCTCAAGGAAAATAGGAAACAAACCTCCGATAGCCTAAGGCAGTGATGGTGAACCTCTTAGAGACCGAGTGCCCAAACTGCAACCCAAAACCCACTTATTTATCGCAAAGTGCCAACACGGCAATTTAACCTGAACACCAATATCATATATCTTCCATGTACTTTATCATTTAGCTATAATAACCTGCCTACATTCAATGTGCTGCCTGTGCTGTTCATAGCATGTCCTGCACTATTGAATGGCAGGCAAATTCTAAGGCATATTGGTACACCATAGACTTTCTCCAGGGTGCGGGTGCCCACAGAGAGGGCTCTGAGTGCCGCCTCTGGCACCCGTGCCATAGGTTCGCCATCACTGGCCTAAGGGTTAATCTTTCTTCATAACTAAGACCCTCCAGGCCCCTTATCAGTTTAGTCGCTCTCCTCTGTACTTTTTCCAGCTCCAGGGCGTCCTTTCTATGGACTGGTGCTCAGAACTGGACTGCATATCCCAGATGAGGCCGCACCAACGCTTTGTAAAGTGGTAATATTACATCCTTGCCCCGCGAGTCCATGCCTCGTTTAATACATGACAATATCCTGGTGGCCTTAGAAGCAGCGGATTGACATTGTGCTGTTATTTAATCTACCATCCACAAGGACACCCAAATCTTTCTCTATAAGTGGCTCTCCCAGTGCTACATCCCCTAAGACATATGAAGCACAGAGATTATTAGTACCAAGATGCATAACTTTACATTTATCCGCATTGAACCTCATTTGCCAAGTTGATGCCCAATCACTCAGAGTGTTCAAGTCAGCTTGTAGTATATGGACATCTTCCATAGACTATACAGTACTACACAGCTTAGTGTCATCTGCAAAACTAGAAATGGTGCTATCCGGGACCATTCTGAATAGGAATCATTGACCACAATTCTCTAGACACGGTCCTTCAGCCAGTTTTCAATCCAATTACAGACTATACTTTCCAAGCCTATAGACCAGGGATAGGCAACCTCCGGCACTCCAGCTGTTGTGAAACGACAACTCCCAGCATGCATACTTCCTCTGCTCTTCTCAGACCTCCATATAAATGAATGGAGCATGCTGGGAATTGTAGTTTCACAACAGCTGGAGTTCCGAGGGTTGCTGACCCCTGCTATAGACCTTACTTTACCTATTAAACGTATATCAAAAGCCTTTGCAAATCCAGAAACACCACATCCACCGCCGCCCCTCTGTCTCATAAAAACAAAACAGGTTAGTCTGACAACTTCTGTCCATGGTAAACCCATGTTGGTTATCACCCATAATTTTATTTACAGTCACATACTCCTGTATATAGTCCCTTAAGAGTCCTTCAAACATTTACCCACAACAGAAGTTAGACTAACTGGTCTATAATTACCTGTCGAGGACCTAGATTCTTTTTTGAATATGGGCACCACATTTGCCTTGTGCCAATCACTTGGCACTGTACCAGTCCCTAGAGAATCCTTAAAAATTATAAACAGGGGCAAAGCAATGACTGAGCTCTTTAAGCACTCTTGGGTGTAATCCATCTGGACCCGGAGTTTTGTTCACATTTACCTTATTTAACTTGTCTTGGACCATATCTACAGTTAGTCAATTGAGTATATCACTGGAT
The DNA here is from genome assembly GCF_905171765.1 of Bufo bufo. NCBI lineage: Eukaryota > Metazoa > Chordata > Amphibia > Anura > Bufonidae > Bufo > Bufo bufo. Next base: position 24,510,882 of record NC_053398.1, on the reverse strand, counting down.
GTACTAACAGCCCCAGCACCACAGATATCAGCTCCTTTCTCTTCCTTTGTATATACAGAGCTAAAAAACACATTTAGTAACTCTGCCTTTTCCTTATCATCAGTGACTACCCCCCCCCCCCCACCTTTACCATTACCAATTTTTGGGGATTTGTTTTGCTCTCCTTTGTCACCTGCTGTTCATTTTGTATTTTTGCTAATTTTATTTCCTTTCTACAGATTTTATTAAGCACTTTGTAATCTTCAAACGCTCCAGCTGACCCCTCAGATGTGTATTTTTCAAATGCCCTTTTTTTGGTCTTTTATTGCCCTTTTTACAGTAGCTGTAAGCAATGGGGGGGGGGGGGGGGTTAATTTTAGTTGTTTATACTTGTTAGCTAAAGGAATAATTTTTTTTAGTTACTCAATGTGGATTTGAAGCTCTCCCATTTATCCTCAGTATTCTTATGTGACAGTAGCTGCTCCCAGTCTATGCCCTGAAATGCTGCCCTCAACCCAGGGAAATTAGCCTTTTTAAGATTCAGTGTCTTTGCTCTGCCTGACAGAGTTTGCTTCTTATAGTTTAGGGGAAATATGATTATATTGTGGTCACTATTACCTGTTCACTTATTGGAGATGTCTTATGTGAAAAGCTTGGATGCTTGGATGATCCAACAAAATTGGATGTTCTGCATGTCAGTATTTAAAGGGGTTTTCCAGGATTTTCATATTAGTGGCTTATCCCCTCCTTCTGTGGGCATGTCTGCCCCCCCCCCCCCCCTTAAAGCACATATTGCTGTTGGAATTGCAGCTTCCTGGTGCCACATGCAGTTAACGCTCATGGAGATTTGCCAGCTCTTCTAGGAGTTCGGGTGGTCTCACCCTTTTTCTGGGAGCCCCCTGGTTGTTCTGAGTGACTTGGCAAGTAGTAAACCTATTTGAGATATAAGGTAGCTTACTGACCATAGCAGTCACTGCACTGATAAATAAAAAAAAGGGTCACTGATTGGTTGTTATGGGCAATATGGGCATTTATTTGTATTTAAAGGGCATCTGTCAGCAGTTTTGTACCTATGACACTGGCTGACCTGTTACATGTGTGCTTGGCAGCTGAAGGCATCTGTGTTGATCCCATGTTCATATGTGCCCGCATTGCTGAGAAAAATGATGTTTTATTATATGCAAATGAGCCTCTAGGAGCAACGGGGGCGTTACCATTGCACCTAGAGGATCATCTCTCACTGGAACTGCCGTATCCTCCTCACTTTGCCACAATTAGGCATGATCACACTGCCTGGCACTGTTAATCAAAGTACAGAGGGCGCAGCAGTTGCAGAGAGAGCAGAGGCTCTTGGTGTAATGACAACGCCCCCGTTGCTCCTAGAGGCTCATCTCCATATATTAAAACATCATTTTTCTCAGCAATGCGGCCACATATGAACATGGGACCAACACAGATGTCTTCAGCTGCCAAGCGCACATGTAACAGGTCAGCCAGTGTCATAGGTACAAAACTGCTGACAGATGCCCTTTAATTTTACCAAAAATCTTTGCATGCATACTTTAGGAAAGAGAAAAGTCAAACTATCTTGTGTAGCCACTCATCCATTAACATCCTCTTAGCACAAAAGTGATAGCACACAGACTTTTCTACATTGTCTAATACATTTCCTGACAGTTGCCATGGCAACAGAAGTTAAAAAAAAGTAACAAAACTGTGTGGGAAATAAAAATGTGTGCTGAGCTCCCACAACCATCGATAGCCGGGCTGTCCAAGCTTGACCCTCATCTAAGATATTAAAGGGACACTACCATCAACACATTTTTTAGCACACAATAAATTTTGCTTTTTGAAGTCACTCCATTTATTTTACTTCCTGTCCTGACTCTTTAACTTCCTCTTTGGACTTTTAGCACGGCAGACAGTCTCTCTTAACTTTCTCAGTCTGACCATCACTGAGGCCAGAGAGCGCCCCCCCCCCCCCTTCCTGTAGTGACTCAATTAGATCCTAAGCCTATAAAGGGAATAACTGTCTTCCTAAGTTCTACAATCTACTATTATACTAGCCGATAACATCTTTCCCTTACAGCAGCAATGAACTGACAGTGTGCTGACTACAGGACAATATTTCGCGTCTAATAATTTTCAATAGTATAGTGCTGTCGAAATGGAAAAGAAAAACAGACAAAAATGTTTTCTATGAATATCGAGTTTAAAAAATGATCCCTTTCTGAAAGGAGTTTTCCTTTAACTCATACTAATACATGTTTTGCTGCTAATACTCAGTTTTTATAAATGTTAGATCAGCGCAATCTGACCGATGGGACACATGGTCAGGGTGAGAATGAGTTCTATTAAAGGGGATGTTTAGAAAAACATGGCTGCTTCCTTCCAGAAACAGTCACACACTTATCTTTCGGTTGTGTCTGATGTTGTGTCTATTCTATTCTGATATTTTCTATTGAAGTGAATAGAGCTGAACTGCAATACCACACACAACCTGTGGACAGGTGTGGCACTGTTTTTAGAAGAATGAAACCATGTTTTTCTAATTCTGGACAACTCCTTTCCATTTTAATAACTACCTGCATTCCCCATGTAATAACAATTCTGAAGCATCTATTCTTATAACTCTTTGTTGTGCCATTTTTCTATTATTCCTTCTAGAAGATAGGAACAAATTACTGGATGTCGGCAGTGAAGGTCCAGCTGGGTGTTACCAGTTGGGGGGACGGGGTGTCCCTGAATAGTCTGACACTGGTAGCACTGATTGGATAGGGGCAGGGCACCTCCCCCCCAACTGGTAACAACTAGCTGGACCTTTAATGCAAACTGCTAGTAATTCATTCATAAACTTCTAGTAGGAATAATAAACAGCAAAATGTGGAGTCATAAGAATAGATTATAAAAGTAGTTAGTACCATACGTTGTAAAACAGAGATTTACGGAGAAGTGACAGGTCCTCTTTAACACATCTGCTTTTTCTGTCCTCTGGTTGCATATACCATATTTTTTGCCCTATAAGACGCACCTGCCCATAAGACGCACCTTTTGGTGGTTTTTGAACTAATGGTGGTCTGTGGATGACACTATTATGGGGGATCTGTGGATGACACTGTTATGGGGGATCTGTGGAAGACGCACTGTTATGGGGGATCTGTGGAAGACGCACTGTTATGGGGGGATCTGTGGATGGCACTGTTATGGGGGGATCTGTGGATGACACTGTTATGGGGGGGAATCTGTGGATGACACTGCTATGGGGGGAGATCTGTGGATGACAAATACAGCATGCTGCGGTATTTTCTCCAGCCAAAATATGTAAGAGGGACTGAACTGAAGACGTCCTGATGCATCCTGGACGGATTGCTCTCCATTCAGAATGCATTAGGATCAAACTGATCAGTTTTTTTCCGGTATTGAGCACCTGTGACGGAACTCAATACCGGAAAAGAAAAACGCTAGTGTGAAAGTACCCTAACTCCTCAGTGAATAGATAGAAAGCCCCAAAATCTCTGTTTTAGCTGGCTGAGCATTAACCCTTTCCATAGTGTAAATACAGTGCAGTAACAGTGCAAATGAACATATAAAATGCAGTTCAACAATATAAAACAGTTTAAGTGTAAACAATGGCATAAATCGTAGTGCAATTTAACCCTTTCTAAGTGCACTAAAGTGGGGAGTTGATAGCTTTGCCTAGTAGCAATAGGGAAAGATGTCCATAAATGTCCATAATCCAAAGTACCCGTGCTCCTGGGAACTACATAGGCTTCCTTTTACAATGAACCTCCAACTGCCCTAACCCAGCCCTGCCGGGCCCATCCTCATCTGACATCTCTGTATATCATAATGGTAGACAGCGTTCAGTCATTGATTGAATACAAACCACTGTAAAAGGCACCTGTATTCTGCTGATACTGTCTGTAGGGTCTAAAGGGCTTTTCTTGGAGTACAATATTGAAAACCTATTTTCAGGATAGGTCTTCAATATCTGTTCGTGGCAGTGTGACACCCAGAATCCCCCACCGATCAGCTGTTTGAAGAGGCTATGGTGCTTGTGGAAGTGCTGCGGCCTCCTCACAGCAAACCAAGCACAGCGCTGCACATTGTATAGTGGCTGGGCTTGGTATTGCAGCCCAGGGCCATTCACTTGACTGGGACTGAGCTGCGCTTAGGACATGTGACCAATGTATATGACATCACATGGCATAGGAAGAGGCAGCAGCGCTCACTAAAGTGCCGCTGCCTCTTCGAACAGCTGATTGGCGGGGTTTCCGGGACTTGGACCCCCACCAATCAGCTACTGATGACCTCGATATTCTATTCCCATAAAACCCCTTTAAGGTTGGGATTCTGAGTTTTCTCGGACTTTTAAAACAATCAATCAGTTTAGATGATAACATTCTATTACAGCGGTTTGGTTGGAGCTTCACTTTAATAATTGATGCTCATTTTGCACCCTGATCCTTGACGTTCTGTTAGAAACGAGACTCGGGCTTCTCGTCTGATAGCTTGTAAAATGTTTTTAATTATCAGCCTGGCAATCAAGGAGGGAAATCAAGGCTGCCTCTGGTTAAGCTGAAACATCAAGAAGATCATTTGCATATCTTAACAACATAACTGGCTAAACTAGGTGGTAAAAAGAAATCCAGTGAGTGAAAGATCACAAGGGGTTAATTAACGATGGCCTCTGGAGTGTCTGTGATGGATGGGATAGGATCTGGTGGTGCAGGGCTTCATTCTTGACATTTCTTGGGACTTCTACATATCTCCCAACTTTTTGGATGGTGAAAGTGGGAGACTTATGGTTGATTGTGTGAAATATTTGATTTCATACATAGGGAAACAGATGAATAGTTGCCGACCATCTCGATTGTAGGGGGCAATCATGACATATTTGATGGCAGATTCAGGAGAAAATAAGTATTGAGCTCTTGGATTTCAACATGGTGGATCGTTTTGTTCTGTAGGAGACAACCACCGCTACAGGTTTCCAGTACCAGCATATTCCCCCCCCCCTCCCCCATTTAGAATACATGCATGCTTGGCTGGCCGAGCAATTGGACACTGCATAACCTCTGCTTATCAGTCCATGCATTTTAGAGGAGCACCTCTTCGTCACCTCTTGTGACATGTTTGTTATGGTAGATCTTTGTGTTCCACTAAAAGGGAATATAGGATGTGTCTACAGTGCACCGACTGATCCGTCAGTGATGATTGGACACCGTCAGTATGTAGAGACACAGTCCTTTGAGAAAGAGATTGGTAACCCGCAATTGTCTCTGCCGCCGTGACAGGGCGGCAGTGGGTGACCATAATCCACCACTGAGGTCACCCTTTGCCCCTAGTGTGGATGCGAAGGGGACCTTGGGCAAGAGTCAGCTCCACCATATTTGTTTGACGACACACAGTTTTGCTGTCATTTTATGTCTACGCGATCACCAAGCTGACATATCATTAGACACTTCTTGGACCCGTCCTGATTTTCATCACTAAATAACCGAATTATGCCAAGACCGAGAGGATTCCAGCTCTGACACCTGTTCGGAATATCTCTCTGTCCAAATCAGTTATGATAGAATCAGCACAGGAGAGATCGGATGAGTGATACAATGTATTTAGCTTATTTACTGGTTTGGGGATGGAAACCGTTAATTTACATAAATGTGTTATTTTAGTTCCACTAAATGCAGTGTAGTCCTGGAACATGAGAGCCGACGGAGGGTGAAATCAGCCTGAAATTAACAGGAAATGATATTTTCTATGCATCAGGGAAATAGCTATGTTAAAGTATTTAGAAGCTGTTCATAGGTAACCATCAGCAGTTTAGATACTTGGACTCATATTGCGGTAGACAGTTTCTAGTGGGCAGGGGTGGACTGGGAACTTAAAGTGGCTCTGGAAAAAAAAACTAAAAATGGCCCCATGTTGTAGGAATACAAGAAGGTGAGGACAACAGAAGTAGGCAGGGTCAGCATTTCCATAGTGCAGGACAAAATACTGTGCCAGCAGAACCAAATACCACAGTGAAGGACAAAATACCGCCCCAGCAGAACCAAATACCACAGTGAAGGACAAAATTCCGACTCAGCAGAACCAAATACCACAGTGAGGGACAAAATACCGTATGAAACTATATCATCATCATGTTGAATTCAGGAGGACACCTCTGGCCCTGAGTCTGTGTTGCAGAAGGGGTTAATCTTTCATGAAGAATCCGGTGGGAGGGAGACACAGGGCAGACAACAGTGCAGAGGGGCGTGGCCAGCACAGTGACCTCTGGTGCACCGACACAGACCTGCTCTCTCAGGCTTGTGTATGAAACATCATCAGAGCAGGGAGAGAAGATGACATCACAGGTCATGTGACCCTCAGTGAAATCTGAGAAAGCAGCAACTGGAGATAAAGTAAGTGAATTGTAAAGCCCTTACATTTGATTAGTTAGAAACTTGCAAAGTACAAACAAATAACTCGGACAACCCCTCTAAGGACATTGGCTGTATGTTTGGGGTCATTGCCCTGCTGCAGAATAAATTTGCAGCCAATCAGGCTCCTCCCTGATGGGACTTCATGATGGATACTGTTTGGGGTCGTCATCCTGCTGCAGAATACATTTACATTTAAACTATTAACTGTTCTATTTTTGAAAGCATTCTTACTTACTTTGTAGCATGTTTCCCACACATGCTTAAAATGTTTGCATTTTTGTACTGTATATATATTGTACTCGGTAGTAAATAGATGCTATGCACATGACTCATCTTTTTCATTGCTTGTAGTTTTCCCCCTGACTGCTAATTTTTTTCATGATATGCTCCTCCGTTGCGCCGCTGTGCCCATCATCTGTTTAGCCGCCCTGCATGCTAATTAATAGCATCGGAACAGGGAGGAGGAGACATCAGCTTTTCTCAGTGGGCGTCTCTTCTATCTGGCTGTGGCGCTGTCCTATCATAGCGGAGCGCGTCACAGCCAGGGAGAAGGTGAGCTGTTTTTTTCTCAATGGCCGTGGCGCGCTCCTCTGTGATTGGAGAAAAGCTGATGTCTCCTCCTCCCTGTTCCGATGCTATTAATTAGCATACAGGACGCCTAAACAGAACGAGGGGCACAGCGGCGCAGTGGAGGAGCATATCATGAAACAAATTAGCGATATCTAGGGAACAGTGTGAGGTATCGTAAAAACTGATAAAATGTCCTCTTTTAGATTTTTAAGCAAGTGCCCACAGTCTGTCCCCTGAAACAGAAGATTCATACTCACCTGCTGCCATGCCGCCTCCAGTGTCTTCATGTACTGGACCCCACACTGTTTATATCTGGTGGTGCACGGGCATGGTCACATCCACCGCTCCAGCCAAGGACTGGCTTCAGCAGTGACGTGCTGCTAGTGGCCACATTACCGCTGAAGCCAGTCATTGCCTGGAGTGGTGCATGAGACCGTGGCTATGCACTGGCAGGTGAAAACAGCGCGGGGACTGTAAGATGGAGACCACGGTGAGGCAGACAGCAGGGGAGTATGAATCTTCTGTTTCAGGGGACAGACTGCGGGCACTTGCTTCAAAATCATTATAACCTCTTTAAGGGTAGGTTCACACCAGACTGAAAAGCTGTGATTTTGCTGTTGGGGAGTTTCATGTGGCAGATCTGCAGTATTGTACAGTATTAGCAAAGTGGATGTGGTTTTTAGAAATGTCATCCGCACGCAACGTAAAAATATGTAGAGAAAAATTTATCTGAGGTGTGGATTTGAAATCCTCAGTAGGTTAAGCTATGCTGGGGATCTCACCCTTTGCAATGGGAGCGTGAAATCCACAGCCATTTTTGCGTCAAAAACTGTATGTAATGTATACAGCTTTTGCCGCCAATCCATAGCAAAATCCGCAGCTGCCTTTTTATGTTATGTGTGGACCTCTCGTGTCTGGATGGACACTACTCTCCTCCAAAAGAGCAGTCAGAGATGTTCATAATCACAGTCTATCCAATACTTGCAAGTTCATGGCCAGCCTGTCTTGCTTCTCAGCCAGATCAGTAAGAGATGTGCGCCTCCAATAGCGAAACAAAACTGCGACAGGACAAGCATTAAAAGCAGGTGAAATGCGGCTCAAGCTGACGCCATCAACATGTGGCGGGTCCTGCCCAACTCGAGTTTTGCAACACTGCTTCTGGGGATGTGAGCGAAAGGTGTTTGGCTGTTACCATTGCCAACGGCATGATCTGATTGACGGCAGCGGGGAAACAATATTGCTTACAAGTATTGGATAAACGGTGATCCTTTGTGATCATTTCGGAATCCTCTGTTGCAGGAGAGCGGCGCGAGTTTCGCCACATGTGTGTATTGGAAGAACTGACCTACTTCTAACAAACTCTGCAGTGTTCTCACTGAGATTATTGCCATAGATTGTTCACACGAACCATCGTTTTTATTTCTGTAGGGAACTGGGCTGCAATACCAAATATAACCCATAAAACAGAGAGGCGCTCTTTCGGGAAGAAACCAGCTTCTATCATCATGTGCCCTAGGCAACCTTCACACTTGCGTTGTTGTTTTCTGGTATTGAGATCCGGCAGAGGATCTCAGTACCGGAAAAAAAACCTTTCAGTTTAGTCCTCATGCGTTCTGAATGGAAAGAGATCCGGCACTGAAAACAATGTACTGTAAATTAATGGTGACGGATCCATTTTTTTAGAAGCCTAAAAAACCAGATCCGTCACTGTGAAGAATACCACACCTCGTGCCCGCTTGACGTCAACTACGTCGAGCTCACGAGGCGCGGTATTGTCCCTGGTTACCAAAAACGTGACGTTGCGCCCTCCAGAGGAGCAGGTAAGATCCGCTTGGTACAGTTTACACACACACCTCCTGTCCACGCGGGCCCAGAGAGGCAACAAGCTGAGAGAGCCTCTTCACTGCCGCAGTGAAAACAGCGCTGTCTCAGCCCGGAAAATCTGCCACCAGCTTCTCGTTTGATATAAGCCCGGTCTGCTGACGGGATTATATAGGGTGAGAAACCAACCCGCGGTAGCTTATAACTAGGCCAAAACACGGACGTGGGGATTCGTGATCGAGATACAAGATAGCACAAGATTAAATTATATATTTAATCGCCGTAAGGGCACACTAGATTTAACACAATATACACAGAGAATATATACAGTGGTCTGAGGTTACAGATACAGATTGATTATATCGGTACAACAGGGTTAAGCAGTGTAAAAGTCAGTTACCGGGTAGATGAAAGTTCCTTTTGGTGGTGAGGTGTTCTTTGCTGCAGTCCACATGAAGGGCCGTGATCTGAGCTAGTTCCTGGGTCCCCTGAAAGACCCGCCCGCTCGCTGGCACAAGCCTTTTAACCTGTAGCTGGCCCCTCCCCTCCTGGCCTGAGGGAGGGGTCAACTCCCCCTCTTCTGGGCTGGCAGCAAATGACCCACAAAACCCTGTAGGGTTCATAGCTCTAGACCAGAGGGTCACAGGGAGATGGTTCTGGGACCAACAAACCTGCCTGGGTTCTGGCTACAAGTAGAGGCCAAACCTGGTACCGTTATGTGGTTTCTATGGGGAGATATGGATATCTCCCTTCCCTGACATAGCCCCATTAAACAAAGACCATGGGCATGTACCTCGTGGCCACCAAGACACAAATATGTAAGATGGCCTGGTGAATCATAATTCCTTATGAAAGGTAGGTGCCAACATGTCTGGGAGGTATCATTGATCCTGCGCAAGAGCTGATACCTCCGGCTGGGGGTTTTCCTGCAGGATTTAGCTTGGCTCCAAACTGGTTGACTGAGGTGTGACCTTCTCCACCTGGGGCCTCCTTGAAGCCTGGACCCCTGGGGCTTTCTTTCTTTCCAGCTGACACTCAGATGGCTGGGGGGGTGGGAACTTATTTTGCATGTACACTGATGAACAGGCCAAGAGGTGAATCAAATGACAGCCAGGGCTGGGGCTTTGAAGCAGGGCCCTCCTGGGGAGTTCACTACCTCTGTTATCTGTCAGCAAATAGGGGTGTGAGGACATGGCTGACAGTAAATATTAATCCATATTCCTCACAGTCCCCTTTTGACTTTCAATGTATTTATTGATGGATCAGTTTCTTTCCGGTTTGATTTCACACAACCGCATCCTAACCGAACGGATGCTTCCTGATGTGTAAAATCAAAACGGATTCGTTTGAGATCCGGCAGAGGATCTCAATACTGGAATTAACAACGCGAGTGTGAAAGTAGCCTTAGATAAATCCATTATCTCGATGATTTGTTAGCCCTCCTGTGCAATAATGTAGGTTTTGGATGGTAGGTAACTATAGATGGATAGCATGAGGTTCTCGATGCTTAGGGGAGGTTATACTTTACCATGATAATTTTAGGGATTCAGTTATTCCGTTACTTCGTTGCCCACCTGACATGATAAAGAGAGGTACCTAAATCTGTGGCTTTTTTTTACGGTATGAATTGCGCACATTTCCTAACCGACAGACTTTGATGAATATGCGTTGCTGCTGTCTGGAATAAATTGGCACAAGATCCATCTGTAAATTACCGGGGTGATTATACAGAACAGATGGCAAAGAAGCACCTAGTCAAGAAACAATTATTTACTGCGTATATCAGCCTCAAATAATCCAGAAACTGAAAATACACATCTATTTCAGATTGTTTTCTCTGCTGTGACTTGTAGATGGTGCAAATTAAAAAGCGCGTGTCGCTTATCTATAGTGTGACCTGTGGTTTATGAACAGTCTCTATTTCCAATGCTAGATGCAGACATGGGCCTGTACAGAGGCAAGACTTCAAGAAAAAAAAAAAAAAGGAAAAAACACTGATGGTAGAGAAGTTTATGTTCTCTGTTCAGAAATTTGCAATTCATATAATATCACAGTGCGTTTCAGGATGAGCCAAACCCCTTACCAGAGGATTTTGTCCAGCGTGGTTGAAAGATATTGGATGTGACGCAGACAACGGAATGTCGTCATACAGTTTACATAGATTGTGCTGCTACACTGAGCACATAACTGTATGAATTAATTTCCTAATATATTCTGGGGATCAGAGATTCGTTTTTTGATGCTGCGCCTCCGTTTCCATTCTTCTTTTCGTGCAGCGATGGAGTTCACCAAGTTCTTTGCCTTCTAAAATTGGGTTGTCGTCTATCAATCATTGGGAGTTTAGCCACTAGGACCCTACCGATCATGAGAACAGGGGTCCTCCTTGTTTGAATGGAGTCATCTTTTGTGGATAGAAATGAATGGAATGGCACTGTGTATGCTCGATCACCTCTGCATACATATGGGTACACAGGCACCCATTCTCATGATCAGTGGTCAGACCCCCACCGACATATCCCCTATCTTGTAGGGATCATTTTAAATCTTGGGACAACCCCTTTAAGTTTTCCTTTGTGGCGTCTGAACAGAGAAAGGCCATAACAGAGGTCATCAATGCACATTAGATAGCTGTTGGTCAAATGCTCACTTGGCCTCAGCTACTGTATCTCTCCTGACCCCCATAAACATGCACGCTCATGTAGGCTGAGCACACCTCTGGCAGTGGCTTATCTCTTCTCAGATCAAAAGGATCGGGCATGTTGAAATCCAACAGCCTGATCCTTCTTTATCTGCCATCATGGCTGACTCAAGAGGCCCCCCCCCCCCCCCCATACACATCATATGAGTTAGGAGAGGAAGGGTTGACCTTGTTACCCCCCCACCATACATATACCCCTGACTTGACCTCTGCAGCCCCCCTCTCCTTCAGAATTCTTACCGCATGCACTTTTTTGGAAACCTGTAAAGGCGCCAGCTCACGTCTAGATTATCTAGCAGAATATAACTAGAAGAATGTGATATATTCTCTTTAAATCGCAGAGTAGGACATTACAAGGAATCGTCTGCATCCTGACGGTTATAATTAAGATATAAACCGCCTATTGTCTGATTTGTGGTTTTTGAGGAATATCGCTCCTCATTTCCATGACAACTGGTGAATAATGACTCTGTTGGCTGAGCCCTCGATAAATGAACACAATTGAAGCTGCCTGTCTATGACTCAAAGTAGCGTCAAGTTTACAAACTACGGCAGAGCTAGCGCTCTATGACTCACCGAAGCAATGGAAATACAGTGATTGAGAGTGGCGGGTTTTATTATTTTTGCTGCCTGCAGGTCAAGCACCTAATTTATCACAGAGCTTGGGTCTCTCGCACCCTCCATCTGGATATAACGTCTCTGTTATCCCGTGAACCCCTTGCAATTGTGTTATTCATGGTCAGGCTAACAGAGGTGTGTGAATCATTGTAAAAAAGAAAAGGTATATAGATATACAGCATATGATAATATACACTCAGCTAGGATTATTGCCACCCCACCAAAGAAACTGAGCAGAATAAAGATCAGGCCTCTTAAAGGATGGCCGTAGCTGGAAACCACGTCTGCTCCCGGTTTATCTCCATTCAATGAGGATGTGTCCTTCCTGCTGCTGTTCTCTCCGTATTACAGCTCAGGGGATGTATCCTTTCTGCTGCAGCTCTCTACCTGTCAGCTCAGGGGGTGTATCCTTTCTGCTGCAGCTCTCTACCTGTCACAGCTCAGGGGATGCATCCTTTTTGCTGCAGCTCTCTACCTGTCACAGCTCAGGGGATGCATCCTTTCTGCTGCAGCTCTCTACCTGTCACAGCTCAGGGGGTGTATCCTTTCTGCTGCAGCTCTCTACCTGTCACAGCTCAGGGGATGCATCCTTTCTGCTGCAGCTCTCTACCTGTCACAGCTCAGGGGGTGTATCCTTTCTGCTGCAGCTCTCTACCTGTCACAGCTCAGGGGATGTATCCTTTCTGCTGCAGCTCTCTACCTGTCACAGCTCAGGGGATGCATCCTTTCTGCTGCAGCTCTCTACCTGTCACAGCTCAGGGGGTGTATCCTTTCTGCTGCAGCTCTCTACCTGTCACAGCTCAGGGGATGCCTCCTTTCTGCTGCAGCTCTCTACCTGTCACAGCTCAGGGGGTGTATCCTTTCTGCTGCAGCTCTCTACCTGTCACAGCTCAGGGGGTGTATCCTTTCTGCTGCAGCTCTCTACCTGTCACAGCTCAGGGGGTGTATCCTTTCTGCTGCAGCTCTCTACCTGTCACAGCTCAGGGGATGCATCCTTTCTGCTGCAGCTCTCTACCTGTCACAGCTCAGGGGGTGTATCCTTTCTGCTGCAGCTCTCTACCTGTCACAGCTCAGGGGATGCATCCTTTCTGCTGCAGCTCTCTACCTGTCACAGCTCAGGGGGTGTATCCTTTCTGCTGCAGCTCTCTACCTGTCACAGCTCAGGGGGTGTATCCTTCCTGCTGCAGCTCTCTACCTGTCACAGCTCAGGGGATGCATCCTTTCTGCTGCAGCTCTCTACCTGTCACAGCTCAGGGGATGCATCCTTTCTGCTGCAGCTCTCTACCTGTCACAGCTCAGGGGGTGTATCCTTTCTGATGCAGCTGTCATCCTATCACAGCTCAAGGGTTTTGTCCCTTCTGCTGCAGCTCTCTTCTAACATTAGATCCATCTGGTGGCAGTTAGATGATGGCCCTAAGCATATGCGTCCTGCTCATTCAGCTCTGTAGCAGAACAAGCAAGTTATTATATAGATTGAACACCAGGGGGCGCCATTATAATGAAGTCAATGGAATATTTCACAACTGGATCATTTTTGTAAGACAAAGTAAATTACAAAAGTAACTAGTTTGTCATACTGAATTATACATGTATAAAAATAACAGTTAATGTTTGGCCAATCCCTTTAAATGTGAAGGCCTAGATTTCATTGTAAATGTTATAGTTGTGCATAAACTGAAGATGTTATGGAAAGGCCTTTAGACCTATGTCATCATTGCTTTTCTGATCCCAATTGACTTTTCGTTGCTCTTAACTGATTCATATATAATGGTTGACAGTTTAATGTACAATTGACAAAATATGCCAGCTAACATAAAAATTTGGGTCTATTATTTCAGGTTTTTTAACAGTTCAGCCAGACGCAAGCATCTCAGTAGGTGAATCATGGCCTCCTGAAGAATTATCGTCTTCTGCTGCCAGTGAAATTCTTGCTTTATATGGCCAAGAAAAGACAGAAAATACTACTGTATTTTCCAGTACCACACCCACCAGCAAGAAACTCAATGATCCAAGCCCTAACCCCTCTATTCAAGACATGTTGAATGTGCAATTTGAAGAACTCAGTCCTTCTGAATCTCCGATCACATCTCCATTCCAGCCTACAAACCAAGGTCTAAGTGATACCAGCATATTGCCTTTATTGACTCTGCATCCATATAACCAAGATGGTTTTATTTCTTCATCATTGCCATCACCTTCATCTTCCTTACCATCATCATCATTGCCACAACCTTACCTGACTTCCTCGGCTGTAGCTTCCTATACCACTGTGCCTTACTTTGATGAAGTTACTGAGGGGGAAGTGTTGATTCAGCACCCAGCTACAGATGTCGTAAATTCTAGTTCTAAGGTAACTATTAATTTCACCAGTTCATTGGAGAGAACTGAAAATAGCACCACTGATTTGGTAAAAGGTACTCAATCACCATGGCATACAGACTCGGCTGTAGCGGCAACAATTGGAAACTCCTTAGGGCAAACCGAGAACGAAACAGAATCTTTAACTGTAGCTGTTACGTCATCCTTATCATCAGAAACATCTGCCTCTACTCTCTCAACAACCTCCTACACTGACTCTTTTTCCACATCATACAAGCCATCCACTCCATTTGGCACAACATTTACAATACTCCTAGACACAGTAGACGTTAGCAGTTTAGAATCACGTCAGGTAGAGACCCATACAACAATGGAAAGTGGCAGTCATTTTAACACATCTCCACATGTCCCTGTGACACAAGAGGAAAGTGCATCTCGCTCAACATTGTCAACAGAGCAGTCATCAACTGGATTCATAGAGTCCAGCTCCCATCACTTCATGGGCACTTCAACAATACCAAGTTCAGAAGAAACATCTGTGAACGCAACTTCATCTGAATTAAGTTTATCTCCTAATACCATGATGTCCACCGTGTCTATCACCACATCAGCTCCACTTAACCCATCAACAGCATTCATTTCTGTTCAACCTACTGACTATACCCATGCTGAACATACAATAGGATCTTCTTTGTCTGATGATTTATCCACCATCAACACTGATACAAGCACTGATGTCACAGTTTCCAGTCTTACAGATCTCTCGAACAGTACTTTACGGGATCAAAATGTGACTGAAATAGACACCAGTTTTAATCTAACACAATCTACCTCATATTCTGAGGAAATGACTTCTCATCTCACTAAAGGTGTAGCAAGTACCAATAGAGCATCAACCATTACAGAAGAAAAACATACTCAAAGTATAAATGATGGCATGACCTCCTGGACTTCAATGGCTCCTTCAGAAACTCCAACAGCAGTTTCTCTCTCTTCTGAACCATCCACTATAACATCTAGTGCTAGTATAATGACAGAAATGCGGAAGACAGATCATATAGTAGGCACTAGTCAAGTCTCCACAGACCACCCAAGTGAGGAGAATAATTTCTCATCCACTAGCAGTACATTCTCAACTTTTGAGTACTCAACCTCTGATCATGCTGTAAGCATGGAATCAAGCACCAGAGAAGTAGCATCATCAGTGAAGACCACAACATTGCCTATATCAATAGACAAAACAAGTGAAATGCCGTTATGGACTTCTAATGAAATTGTGATTAGTAGATCCCCAGTGAAAACAAGCACGTCTATGACGTCCTATTCACATTCAGGTGCAACATTAGCTTCTGAAACAACACCGGAAATCTCCACGATAATTGACACCAGCGCAAACACTGATACCCAACAGACACACTCCACAGGAGAAACCACCCATATAGCCACAAGTGGTCAAGAAGATTCTAATTTTAGGTCAACAGTACCAGAACCCCTAACTTCAACCACTCTTAAATCAACGTCCAACTTTGGCGTTAGAGGAATGACAACCCAGACTGTGACTAATAATAGCTCTTCTCTGTTTGATATCACATCACAACCTGAAGGCAACACATCTGTAGCAACAGTTCCTTCCCTGTCAGTGGTCACAACAGGATCTGAAACCCTTACATTTAGCAGGGTTTCCGCCGCTATGCAAGAAATCAGTTTAAGTACAAATAGCATGGATGTTAATTCTACTCCATATTCCAGTTATAAAACCACAAGTGCGTTTGATGACACAACACCGTTCAGGCCAACAGAGCTCGAATCTTCAAATACGTATCAATCCTCTTCATTCCCCACATCTAATTTTGATGAGTTGAGCACTGATTTCAACAGTGGACAAAGTACATCGAACATAGGCGTAGTTTCAAAAGTAACGTCACCACTGGAGTCAACAACAGGGTCTCTAGTAATGACCCCCTCCCATGCAGTTACCCCATGGACCATTACTGATAAAACTAATGAAGAATCAACTGATACATTTCCAGTTACGTTAGGCATATCCACAACATTATTGTTTTCACAGTCCACAAATATTGATACAAAAACAGAAAGTTTGCGGACGTCTACTACTTGGGACATCTCAAGGCTTCAGCCTCTATCGAGTAGTGTAACAACACCATCCCTTTCCACGTTAACACAATCTAGTGCCAGTGCTATGGACAGTATGAGCTCTACCACAGGGATTACCACTGCCTTAAACATTACCAGAAGTCATAGTACCATAAAGTTATCAAGTGGTCCCCAGCCTCTATCAAGTGGTGTAACAACGCCATTCCTTTCTACATTAATACAACCTAGTGACAGACCTATGGACATGACCTCTACCACAGAGATTACCACTGCTTCAGACAATACCAGAAGTGATGGTACCATAACATTATCAAGTGTTCCTCAGCCTACATCGAGTGGGTTAACAACACCATTCCTTTCCATATTAACACAAACTACTTTTAGTGCAACGAATAATATGAGCTCCACCACAGATGTTACCACTGCTTCAGACAATACCAGAAGTCATAGTACCATAATGATATCAAGTGCTCCTCAGCCTCTATCGAGTGGAGTAACAACGCCATTCCTTTCCATATTAACAGAACCTATGGTTAGTGCTACCAACAATATGATCTCTACCACAGAGATTACCACTGCTTCAGACAATACCAGAAGTCATAGTACCATAGTGTCATCAAGTGGTCCTCAGCCTCTATCAAGTGGTGTAACAACACCATTCCTTTCCACATTAATACTATCTAGTGATGGAGCTACGGACATGACCCCTGCCACAGAGATTACCACTGCTTCCGACAATACCAGAAGTGATGGCACTATAACATTATCAAGTGACCCTCAGCCTATATTGAGTGGCATAACGACACCATTCCTTTACACATTAACACAACCTACTGTTAATGCAACGAATAATATGAGCTCCACAACAGATGCTACCACTGCTTCAGACAATACCAGAACTCATAGTACCATAATAATATCAAGTGCTCCTCAGCCTCTATCTAGTGGAGTAACAACGCCATTCCTTTCCACTTTAACACAACCTACAGTTAGAGCTACCGACAATATAAACTCTACCACAGAGATTACCACTGCTTCAGATAATACTGGAAGTCATAGTACCATAGTGTCATCAAGTGGTCCTCAGTCTTTACTGAGTGGTGAAACAACACCATTCCTTTCCACATTAATACTATCCAGTGACAGAGCTACGGACATGACCCCTGCCACAGAGATTACCACTGCTTCCGACAATACCAGAAGTGATGGCACTATAACATTATCAAGTGACCCTCAGCCTATATCGAGTGGCGTAACGACACCATTCCTTTCCACATTAACACAACCTACTGTTAATGCAACCAATAATATGAGCTCCACCACAGATGTTACCACTGCTTCAGACAATACCAGAACTCATAGTACCATAATAATATCAAGTGCTCCTCAGCCTCTATCTAGTGGAGTAACAACGCCATTCCTTTCCACTTTAACACAACCTACAGTTAGAGCTACCGACAATATAAACTCTACCACAGAGATTACCACTGCTTCAGATAATACTGGAAGTCATAGTACCATAGTGTCATCAAGTGGTCCTCAGTCTTTATTGAGTGGTGAAACAACACCATTCCTTTCCACATTAATACTATCCAGTGACAGAGCTACGGACATGACCCCTGCCACAGAGATTACCACTGCTTCCGACAATACCAGAAGTGATGGCACTATAACATTATCAAGTGACCCTCAGCCTATATCGAGTGGCGTAATGACACCATTCCTTTCCACATTAACACAACCTACTGTTAATGCAACCAATAATATGAGCTCCACCACAGATGTTACCACTGCTTCAGACAATACCAGAACTCATAGTACCATAATAATATCAAGTGCTCCTCAGCCTCTATCTAGTGGAGTAACAACACCATTTCTTTCCACATTAACGCAACCTACAGTTAGAGCTACCGACAATATAAACTCTACCACAGAGATTACCACTGCTTTAGATAATACTAGAAGTCATATTACCATAGTGTCATCAAGTGGTCCTCAGTCTTTATTGAGTGGTGAAACAACACCATTCCTTTCCACATTAATACTATCTAGTGACAGAGCTACGGACATGACCCCTGCCACAGAGATTACCACTGCTTCCGACAATACCAGAAGTGATGGTACCATAACATTATCAAGTGTTCCTCAGCCTACATCGAGTGGGGTAACAACACCATTCCTTTCCATATTAACACAAACTACTTTTAGTGCAACGAATAATATGAGCTCCACCACAGATGTTACCACTGCTTCAGACAATACCAGAAGTCATAGTACCATAATGATATCAAGTGCTCCTCAGCCTCTATCGAGTGGAGTAACAACGCCATTCCTTTCCATATTAACAGAACCTATGGTTAGTGCTACCAACAATATCATCTCTACCACAGAGATTACCACTGCTTCAGACAATACCAGAAGTCATAGTACCATAGTGTCATCAAGTGGTCCTCAGCCTCTATCAAGTGGTGTAACAACACCATTCCTTTCCACATTAATACTATCTAGTGACAGAGCTACGGACATGACCCCTGCCACAGAGATTACCACTGCTTCTGACAATACCAGAAGTGATGGCACTATAACATTATCAAGTGACCCTCAGCTTATATTGAGTGGCATAACGACACCATTCCTTTACACATTAACACAACCTACTGTTAATGCAACGAATAATATGAGCTCCACAACAGATGTTACCACTGCTTCAGACAATACCAGAACTCATAGTACCATAATAATATCAAGTGCTCCTCAACCTCTATCTAGTGGAGTAACAACGCCATTCCTTTCCACTTTAACACAACCTACAGTTAGAGCTACCGACAATATAAACTCTACCACAGAGATTACCACTGCTTCAGATAATACTGGAAGTCATAGTACCATAGTGTCATCAAGTGGTCCTCAGTCTTTACTGAGTGGTGAAACAACACCATTCCTTTCCACATTAATACTATCCAGTGACAGAGCTACGGACATGACCCCTGCCACAGAGATTACCACTGCTTCCGACAATACCAGAAGTGATGGCACTATAACATTATCAAGTGACCCTCAGCCTATATCGAGTGGCGTAACGACACCATTCCTTTCCACATTAACACAACCTACTGTTAATGCAACCAATAATATGAGCTCCACCACAGATGTTACCACTGCTTCAGACAATACCAGAACTCATAGTACCATAATAATATCAAGTGCTCCTCAGCCTCTATCTAGTGGAGTAACAACGCCATTCCTTTCCACTTTAACACAACCTACAGTTAGAGCTACCGACAATATAAACTCTACCACAGAGATTACCACTGCTTCAGATAATACTGGAAGTCATAGTACCATAGTGTCATCAAGTGGTCCTCAGTCTTTATTGAGTGGTGAAACAACACCATTCCTTTCCACATTAATACTATCCAGTGACAGAGCTACGGACATGACCCCTGCCACAGAGATTACCACTGCTTCCGACAATACCAGAAGTGATGGCACTATAACATTATCAAGTGACCCTCAGCCTATATCGAGTGGCGTAATGACACCATTCCTTTCCACATTAACACAACCTACTGTTAATGCAACCAATAATATGAGCTCCACCACAGATGTTACCACTGCTTCAGACAATACCAGAACTCATAGTACCATAATAATATCAAGTGCTCCTCAGCCTCTATCTAGTGGAGTAACAACACCATTTCTTTCCACATTAACGCAACCTACAGTTAGAGCTACCGACAATATAAACTCTACCACAGAGATTACCACTGCTTTAGATAATACTAGAAGTCATATTACCATAGTGTCATCAAGTGGTCCTCAGTCTTTATTGAGTGGTGAAACAACACCATTCCTTTCCACATTAATACTATCTAGTGACAGAGCTACGGACATGACCCCTGCCACAGAGATTACCACTGCTTCCGACAATACCAGAAGTGATGGCACTATAACATTATCAAGTGACCCTCAGCCTATATCGAGTGGGGTAACAACACCATTCCTTTCCATATTAACACAAACTACTGTTAATGCAACCAATAATATGAGCTCCACCACAGATGTTACCACTGCTTCAGACAATACCAGAACTCATAGTACCATAATAATATCAAGTGCTCCTCAACCTTTATCTAGTGGAGTAACAACGCCATTTCTTTCCACATTAACGCAACCTACAGTTAGAGCTACCGACAATATAAACTCTACCACAGAGATTACCACTGCTTTAGATAATACTGGAAGTCATAGTACCATAGTGTCATCAAGTGGTCCTCAGTCTTTATTGAGTGGTGAAACAACACCATTCCTTTCCACATTAATACAACCTAGTGATGGTGCTACGGGCAATATGATTTCTACTACAGATATTACCACTGATTTAGACAATATCAGAAGTCATAGTACCATAATGTTGTCAAGTGGTCAGTCTACTGTTTCTTCAGTGCCATCCACAGTGCAATCATCGAGCAGAAATTCAGAAAATCAGACAAGTTCAGAGAGTCTTCAAAGCCCCTCTACCTATAGTCCTTCTACAGTCACATCTTCACTATCTCAGCTGACAACACAAACTGAATCCTTAGCTGCCAGCACTGTAGATATGGTAAATTCTAGTGAAAGTACCACTCACAGACAGGACACCACAATGGCCATGCTTCACACTACATCCCATGTGTCATCCACAAACAAAACATCTATTCATCCCTCATCTTTCTCACCTCTCGCAACTACAAACTTTCCAACAAGCATATCTGATTCTCTCTCTACAGTCTCTTCTGTGGTATCTCCTGATGAACTGTCAACTGTTCCAGCTACTGGAAATGCAACACAAAACGTTACTACTCCAGAAAGACCATCTCCTTCTTCTTCTGTGACTCTCACAACCCCTACAACTCATGTGTCCCCATCTATTATCTATACATTGTTGTCTACTCACTTCACCAAGAGTGCTTCGACACCATTAGGGGTCATTACTACAGGTAGTACACATTTTACGCCAACAAACCACACCATAATACATACACCTACCACAGTAGTTCTTTCAACCGGATTACAAACCATGACCCTGACATCAACCCCTTCAAGTACTACCAATACACCTACAACAGATACAGTCACAACAGTGTTAGATACCACCAAAGTGTCAACTGTTCTTCCTCACACCATTACTTCATCAACCGTGGCATCTACAACAACATCCCTGAGGACACCTGTGGCTTCTGTGACACCAGCGACAAGTACAACTGTTCTTAATCACACAACTCTGGCGACCATGCAGAGTACATCCACAATGCCTTCCATATTCGAGTGCAAGCTATCCACCAAAACTATGGTGAAAACTGGTAAGTTCCTTGTTTTTGAACTTTTTTGCTCAGTTGTTTGGGAAATATTTTGTATACCAATATTGCATGGTCAAAAAAGCCTTAGCAGCCAAGTTGTTAATGAGCTTGCACTGTAATGCTGCTCTCCATCAGTGATGAGATGGTTCCTCTTCATGGACCAAGTCTGCTGTTTTGATTTTATTAATAACAGGAAAGGATTCTGACTTGTGCTCTGGCGGACTTTGTCTGGGTCTACTTCTAAGAACAAACAGGTTGTGAAGTTTCTTTGGCATGTAAAATACATGAAGAAGTAATCATGCTTCTCGGTTATAGAAAGACTGCAATGCAAAATTTGCTTTCAGCCTAAGGCTACTTGCATTTTTTATGTGGTTATTCTATAAGAACTCTGCTGCCGGGCTACAGAGTCTCCATCAGCATATAGACAACAGCTTCTGACATTGTTATATTTCTTCAAGGAACACTAAACCTAGAATTGATTGATAAAAGTAAACAGAAGATAATCTTGCCCCCACAGCCTCTGGCAGAGGAACAGACTATCCGAGTTTACCGTATCCAGCATAGCCGGACAGCGCTGCTCACTGGCGGAACTTCATTGACTATAATGGGATCCAACGGGTTTCCGGCATAAATTCCCCACCTGTATTTGTCCGTCTGTATTTATCCCATTATAGTCAATGGGGATCCGGCTATGCTGACTACTGGAGTTCATGCTGCATATGTGAACCTACCCTAACAGTCTTGCAGAGAACATAGGGGTTCATTTCCTGCTGATTCTTTCCATAGACAGGCAGCTTTGGGTAGGTACTGGCTCTCCTTGTCTCTCCTTGAGAAGATCAACTGTGTACAGAGACTTAGTGGCAATGCTCCATGGGAAAATATTATGCAAAAAGGAATCTTCTAGTGAAGGAGATCCCTCTCATTACTGCCACCTATTGGAAGTGGCTCCTTAAGAGTCAATGTTTGACTTTTCAACAAGTCACGAAACATGACAAGGAAAATTAAATTAGTCATGTGGATGGATGTGTGGCTTGGCTGTTTTCCTAAGTTTGTTGAAAAGTCAATCATTGGTTTATAGGGAACCACCTCCAATAAGTGGACCAAGTCTGCTGCTAGTGAGATGGTTCTCCATCACTGAGAGGTACCTCTTTACATTTACAGACAGACAGCTGAAGAAAGACCAGTCTAGCTATACAGCTAGACAAGTTTGTGAGATGGAAGAGGGGGAAATGTCTCCACCTGGGGCATCTAAGCTTCTCTGAAACTGAAACCTGTTATACTGTTATTGAATGAAAGGTCCCAAATGATAACCTGTGAAAAGTTAAAATATGCTGGCGAAATTCCTGCAGCACCACCATAGGAGAAATGAAGAATTGGGTGATGTTCATTGACGATGTCTGTGTGGTGGGTGGAAGTTGTAGGTCCTCCAGAGACAGAGATACTCTTTGATGCGGTTATCTGCTCTGGCTTATTGATAAAGGTCCTGTCTGAGATAAATGGGTTTTCCAAACCAGAGAATCCCTTTGAAACCACTGTGTCAAGGTTTTATGGCAAAAGATTCACAAGAGGCATTTAAGGAGTAGTTCAGGATTTTTTCCCTTTAGGTGGTACAGGTGATACTGGGAGCAAAGTTGCTCAACAAGATGATGTAAAGATCAACCACCATATTCTGACCAACAATTCCTATGGTGACGTTTAATCTTCTATTCTTTGAACCTAATATCATTGTTGTGGTTGGTTCAACATTATTTGCTGATTAATATCTTAATATATCTATGTAGAGTATCATTTTTGTGACACAGAGCTCCAATCCCTTACAAAGATGTAGAGTTGTAATCCTGTAGTATTAGCTTCCTGAATACTGTGTTACTATAGAGGTCAATGTCTAAACAGTATTTTGTAAGCTTGCTAGCTCCATCTAGTGGTGGCTGCAGACAGCTAGTGTTTTATCTTTTAAATCTTTGTCAATCAAGGGGATTTGGAGCTCTACAACAGAAACAGAATTCTTACTGTTATAAAAATGCATTAAGATATTTATCAGCATAGAATATTTAACTAGTTCAGATAAAAAATATTAAAATAAGGCTTAATTGGTGGCCCTTTAAAGGCACGTGCAGACTAATGATTTTTGGGTGCTTTCCAAGTGTAGAATGGACAGCACTAGAAATAAAAACTAACCCGTTACAGTAAATGGGTCATTTCTCTAGGCCTGTGACAAGAAGAATTGCAGCTTGCACTGTCCAGCTCCAATTTTCCACAAGTGAATGGATCTGCAAGAAAAACTGATAGCACGCGGACACATTAGTGTTTACCGGCCAGAACACAGATGACTTTCATATCCTTCCTCTGAAAAATCCCTTATATTTAATAGTGATTTTTTATTTTATTTTGGTGAGAATTTATTTTTTTAAGCTTATGTTATATATACCATAAATGACCTGTCGATTGTATCTCGTTTTTAGTTCTTACCTTGAGTAATCAGTCACTTACCGCATCAAAAGAGGCCATTGTGCAGAAATTTGAAGAATTTCTCAATCACACCCTCTACCAAGCTGTAAACCAGTCCATCCAAATATTTGTGAATAGAACTTCATTAAATGTAAGTATGGAATATCCCATGTATTCTCACTTCCGACAGGATAGCATAACTAGCAGGGTTGTATGGGATTAGAGGAAAGGGTCTGTTTCATTCCAGTGCCCCTCTTCTACCATGGGCTCAGTCTGATATTGCACCTTCTTCATGCATAGCCATAAACCCCACATTATCTGTGTACAACGGTCTGTTACAGACAGCTGGACAGAGATACTCTGTGTGTTTTTTTGAGGGTGAATGTGTTTCACTTATAACACCAATAGTGGAATAATATGGCTGATGTATGTTTCCCCCTGTTTTTGCTGTTGGGTACAAAACAATGCAATAAAATTCTAGAAACATAATAATTTTGCTAGAAATTATAAAAAAATTTATTGCAAAAAGCTTTTATTCCACTTATCTGTATACAGTATTTGCCAGTCTTATAAATTCAACATTTTATTTTTCTTCAGTTTCTTTTGTTACATATGAAGTATTTTATTGTCTGTATGTTTTTACCCCATACATTGTTTCTGTGGCAACCTATAATCTGTTCATAAATTGAGTCTGATATAAGTCATCTTTTTACAGTTGGCGAGCCAGCCGGGTAATGTGACAGTGGGGTATTCGGTGGCAGTCAATGCTTCAGTGTACATCCCATCAGCCATTGTGGAGGTTCTTACAGGCAAAGACGTCTTCAGCATTTCTGAGCTCAAGGTTCTTATTCCAGTCCTGCAGTCTGTGCCGATAATAGCTGAAACTTGGGAACCTCAACCTGATATCAGCTATAGGGTAAAAACAGGTGAGATCATTTAGGCAGATGTCTAGATTTAAAGTAGAATGTTTTATATAGTCATTTTTGGAATGATACAGTTTTGTATATGTTAAAGGAACACTAAACCCAGACAGTGGTGAGATATTGCAGCCAGTTACCCCACAGCCAGAGATGAGCCTGATCTTTTTGGAGAGTGGAAAAATGGCAAATTTTATTAATATAGAAGAAATGATCACAGATAACATTGCAATATTAAGTGGAATAGGATCAAAGTGTAGAGGTTAAGGGAGGAACTGCTGGGATTTTTGTGTTCATTATACTTGTAATGTGACATCACTGTGTTTATTACTCCTGTAATGTAACACCTCTGTGTGCATTATCCCTGTACTGGGACATTAAAGTGTGTATTGTCCCACCGTATCACATAAACAGTGATGTCACTACTGTAACATTGATGTGTGCATGATTCCTGTGACTCTATTATGTCCATTATTATCAATCCCTTTACTGTGACACTACTGTGTGGATCATCTTTCTGCTGCCACATCACTGTGTATACTATGACATGCCTGTGTATGTGATCCCTATACTGTGGCATAACAGTGTTCATTATGTATGTATTGTTACATTTCTTTGTGAATTATCCCTGTGCATTTGGAAGAGTGAACTTGCTACTAAAGGCAGTCATTAATAACCTATATCAGTGATGAAATTATTAGTAACTAGACCTTAAGCCCGTTACAATACGCTAGAGCAGTAGTGCATAAACATTAGTAGGAACAGACTGCTGGCACTGTGACTGGTGGCACTGACTGATGGCTGAGACGGCTGACACTGACTGGTGGCTGAGACGGCTGACACTGACTGGTGGCTGAGGCGGCTGGCACTGACTGGTGGCTGAGACGGCTGGCACTGACTGCTGGCACTGACTGGTGGTGCTGAGACTGCAGCTGTGGCTGAGACTGTTGACTGCGGCTAATGACTGAGACTGCTGGCACTGACTGATGGTGCTGAGACTGCTGGCACTGTGACTCGTGGCTGGTGGCACTGACTGATGGCTGATACGACTGGCACTGACTGGTGGCTGTGGCTTGTGGCACTGGCTGAGACGGCTGTTCACTGACTGGTGGCTGAGATGACTGGTACTGACTGGTGGCTGAGATTGCTGGCACTGTGACTGATGGCTGAGATGGCTGACACTGACTGGTGGCTGAGACGGCTGGCACTGACTGGTGGCTGAGACTGCAGGCACTGTGACTGGTGGCTGAGGCACCTGGCACTGACTGCCGACACTGACTGGTGGTGCTGAGACTGCGGCTGTGGCTGAGACTGTTGACTGGGGCTAATAGCTGAGACTGCTGGCACTTTGACTGGTGGCTGTGGCTGGTGGCACTGACTGATGGCTGAGACAGCTGGCACTGACTGGTGGCTGAGACAGCTTGTACTGACTGGTGTCTGAGACAACTGGCACTGACTGGTGGCTGAGACTGCGGGCACTGTGACTGGTGTCTGAGATGGCTGGCACTGACTGGTTTTTGAGATGGCTGGCACTGACTGCAGCTGTGGCTGAGACTGTTGACTGAGGCTAATTACTGAGATGGCTGGCACTGAATGGTGGTGCTGAGACTGCTGGCACTGTGACTGGTGGCACTGACTGATGGCTGAGACGGCTGACACTGACTCGTGGCTGAGACGGCTGACACTGACTGGTGTCTGAGACAACTGGCACTGACTGGTGGCTGAGACGGCTGGCACTGACTGGTAGTGCTGAGACTGCGGCTGTGGCTGAAACTGTTGACTGCAGCTAATTGCTGAGACTGCTGGCACTGACTGATGGTGCTGAGACTGCTGGCACTCTGACTGGTGGCTGGAAAATGGTGGCTGAGATGGCTGGCACTGACTGCCGGCACTGACTGGTGGTGCTGAGACTGCGGCTGTGGCTTAGACTGTTGACTGGGGCCAATTGCTGAGACTGCTGGCACTGTGACTGGTGGCTGTTGCTTGTGGCACTGACTGATGGCTGAGACAGCTTGCACTGACTGGTGGCTGAGATGGCTAGCACTGACTGGTGGCTGAGACTTCTGGAACTGACTGGTGGCTGAGTCGACTGGCACTGACTGGTGGCTGAGACTGTGGGCACTGTGACTGGTGTCTGAGACAGCTGACACTGACTGGTGGTGCTGAGACTGCGGCTGCGCCTGAGACTGTTGACTGTGGCTAATTGATGAGATGGCTGGGACTGACTGGTGGTGCTGAGACTGCTGGCACTGTGGCTGGTGGCACTGACTGATAGCTGAGACGGCTGGCACTGACTGATGGCTGAGACGGCTGGCACTGACTGATGGCTAAGACGACTGACACTGACTGGTGGCTGAGACTGTGGGCACTGTGACTGGTGGCTGAGATGGCTGGCACTGACTGGTGGTACTGAGACTGCTGGCATTGTGACTGGTGGCAATTACTGATGGCTGAGATGGCTGGCACTGACTGGTGGTGCTGAGACCAGTGGCAGCAACTGGTGGCTAATACTGCTGGCAGCAGCAGCTGCTCTATCTGTGTCTGACAGGACTGTAATAGCGGCGCTTGTGGGAGGTCCGGGCGTCTGTGTGGTGCGCTGCGATTCTATTGGCTGGCGCGCATGCAACTCGGTGCATCGCGCATGCGCATTTAACTCAGCACACACGCACGGTCACATCGCAGGCACAGAGGGATTTTATTATATAGGGTTTATTGTTATTAGATGATCTGTGCCCTGTAATCTATAGATTAGGCAGAAGCTGACGTGTCAATTCAATTAGCAGAGAATGTCTGCGCTCTGGGTTTGCCTTCTTTTCTTTTCTCATTTGGCAGGCGGCCAGGATTACCATTTATGTTGTCGCTGTTTCTGCTTCTTCAAATACTTTACTGCAGATTTTTGCACAGCATCTTCGCACTAAAACCGCACAGGCGACAATGCCAAGTGCTGCCAATGCCAATGGTGCTGGAGTGCTGGGAACACCTGCCATTGTTTTGGGTTGCTTTGGATCTGGCCCAGTTAAGATGCAGGGTACAGTGACGGATCTTGAGCTTATGTTTTCTTGTTGTGCTTTGACACCAGCTTCTTGCTGTCTACAAGTTCTTTGCATAAGTTGTAGAGAAATATGTCCACAATGGAAAATCTCATCTGCATTAACCAAGAGACAATGACTGCTGCGGGTAAAATGATTGTGTGCCATTGTCATGAGGTGCTACATAACAAGCAGAGCCAGCACAGGGGGTAGGCAGGGTAGGCTGTCAGATAGGGCGCCATTTGGAGGGAGGCATAACGTTTGGGTGAACATGCTCAACAGAGCCAAATGTGCAACTGACCGGGGCAAATAATTACACCGCGCAACAATGATTTTGCTACTGAGAGAAAAACATGTGATTTACACTAAAATGAGCGCGCTGATTCCAAATATGAACTCGGAATTTGCCTGACACGTCTAGATTTTAAGTTATACATGCAAAGCCTATTCAGTTATAATATTAAAGCATTATATTGGAGATATTCCAATGGACATGTCCCGACCTGTCCGGACGCACTCAGGCAGATGTCAGCAGTAAGTATATAAGGCAAGCTGGACAGATTTTGATAAAGTGATCTGTTATAGTGCTATCAGTTTTGAAACTTAAAGAGGACCTTTCATCGGTCCAAACATTGTAAGATAAATACCAGGGGACATAGTGGGAGAACGGAGCGGCGCCCCGGAATAATAGTAAAGTGCAGTGAGATCCCGGGGCGCCGCTCTTCACAGCCTGATAGTTATCTTACAATGTTTGGACCGATGAAAGGTCCTCTTTAAGATGGATAAACGCAAATGTGTTAACGATCCAGGCAATTTCTGCTACATATGTGGCAAATACACTACTTATGATCAGCGCAAGAATCTGACTACTAGCACAAATGCAGTTTGGGATGCATTAGTGCTAGTAGGGCAGAACTTCCTTGGGAACAGACGAGCTGCAAACTATGCTGAATTAGTAGACAACATGCTTACAGCATATGAACAACTTGGCGGTCGAATGTCATTGAAAGTGCATTTCTTACATTCCCATCTTGACTTTTTCCCACCCAATTTGGGACACGTAAGTGACGAACATGGAGAGCGGTTCCATAAAGATATTTCTACAATGGAGAACAGGTATCAAGGCCGCTTGAATCCCAACATGATGGGGGACTACGGCTGGTTTTTGCAACGGGAAAATATGACCGTTCACAAACGCAAAAGCAGATGCCTGAAGCACTTTTAACAGTACTGGGCCTTGCTCAAGTGAGACTTTTAAACTGAAAAACGAGACTTTTTGAAATTTTGTTATTTCATTACATTTTCATACACTGTTTACTACGCAAACTTTGATGTAGATCAGATAATTGGTAAAACTTTGTGACTTGTTACAACAATTCTGACTTTGGATTTGTAATCCGCACACTCAATATAGTATAGAACAAATGGTTTTTGCCCAGTAGCAGACGAAAAGTTTTTTTCTGTTGCGTGGTGTTACCAATAACTGTCAAATGAACGTTGTCTATCTGTTCTTTATGTGTTTATTAACCTTTTTCAGTGGAAAAACTGGTCAACCTCCCTGCCTCCCAAAAATGGGAGGCCTACCCTTGGCAGGGCCCGTTTCCCTTTTTTTCCAGCAAACTTTGAGTTTATTGGTTTCTTTTCTGGAAAGGCATGTGCAATGCCAGCTATCAGCAAAAACATTTAATCCCCCTGTACTTTGTTCTGTGTCACAGTGGGTTACAGTATAATGTAGGTGTCATGAATATCATCCAACATAGTGGACCTTTTAGTATCATCTGAGTTTGGGGACCTATTGACTTGGAAGATCGTGGCTCCTCACCCTCCCCCAGCCTGATAGCATTACTGTTGTACAGCTTTAAAAAGACATGGACCCTTTCTCCAAATACAGCGCCCTTCCCATCCAAAGTGTGTGTGTGGTGTTGGAGCTCAGTCTCATTGACTTTAACTGAGCTGAGCTGTAATACCAGATGTGCAGTATCCCAGACCTGGGGGTATTTGAAAAGTTATGTCTGTTATATAATGTTTGTAATATTAATACTGTGTACTACACACTCAGTTGTCCAGCATGAGCCAGGCAAGGCAATAGTTAACAATCCTGGCCCAGCCCTCTCTGGAGCTCAGGGTATGGGCTGGCTCAACACCCTAGTTTCCCAGAAGAATCTAGGAGAGTAGCTGTAGAGAAGGAGGAAGACACCTCCACGAGCTTCAGGAGATGCAAGCAACAACTAAAGGAGGAGGATTTGCATGGCTACAGTGAGAGAGAGAGACATCAAGGTAACCCAGCTTAAAGTGATCCAGACCCTGCTGCTGCAGAGGGATAACAAGTTAAGACACCCTATTCACCCCAGATTAGTGGACACAACAGCCACGGTTGCCAGAGCACAGCTTTTAGCCAGAGATCCCTTTAGCAGATATTTTAGTCAGAGTAATCTTAGGAACAATGCCGTATTCATCTGCTTAGCTCCTGCTGGGACATCTGGGAGGACTTTGTACTGTGTGCAAACTACTGCTGGACGTACTACAACATCAGTCCTGTATACAGAGAGACTCTTGTTAAGTTTCATCTGGCCTGGTCACTTACTCTCTTAATACCACATGCTGGCCATTGCATCTCCTAGATGTGCCCTGCCTGGCACCCACATGGAAATTAATACCATGGGCATCCCCAAACTACCATCAGGCAGGGAGCCCTCAGCTACAGGGAGTGCCCCGAAGAAACACAGGGTGCCCCTCCTTCACTGCACCGACCCCAGAGAGCTACGGCCTGAGGGGGAACACCATGACATATCATCATCAGGGCCACTACCACTCCGATTCTCTTCTCTAGCTCCTCAGGGGCTTGCCGCAGTTACAACCCATGGACAGGCAAGGAACTGTTTCTGGAAGAAAGAAGCCATATTTTTCCAATCGTGGAATCACCTTTTATACAGTAATAGACTCTTGTTTCCATTGGCTTTCCAATATTTTTGACAATAGCACAGCCTGCACCTGCTATCAACATTTCCAGAACCCAGCGCAAACCCTATGAGTTTAATGGGATCTGACAGAATTTGCCAGTCGTCATGGCTCTGTTGTACACTTGTATAGATAGAGCTTTAGAAACGTTCCACATGGTAATTTTCACTGTTCAATGTCCTTCTGTTTGGACAGTACTGAAGCTGATGGGGACAGGCCCCAATGTCCATACCTGCGTGTACGTCCAAAACATGGAACAAAGGCTGCAGACGGCGTATGAGAGGGCAGAACTGACCAGTACTGGGGTGAGCAGGAGCAACCTCGCAGTTCAGGTAAGAAAGCAGTCATCACTGTCTATTTATTAGGTACCTGTTTGTGATTTTACGGGCATGTGCACACATGGCAGACACACGGCAGATTTTCGACTAGGAAATTGCATGCGGAAAATTGGTGTGTTACAGTATCAGTAAATTTCATCCACGCTGGTTTTTCATTGGACAGCTCATCACAGTATCTGTATTTACAGGTAAACCTACTGCTAAAAATTGACCTCACTTCCCTTTTTGAACCTTATTTTGGGTTGTGGGATTTCCTGTTGCTGCCTTAAGCTTTTTTAACATGGTCTTGACCTATGTAAGGGTTCTATCGCACGAGCGGATGCCACGCGTGGAATCCGCTGCGTGAAAGAGTGCCAAGCCCCGCTCCGGACAGCAGAGACGCGGAGCATTAACATGATTGATAAGGCTCTGTGCCCCTCTGTGATCTTTTTACTACAAAACCACAGTGAGATAAAGTTGTCACCGTGATTTTGTAGTAAAAAGATCACAGAGAGGCACGGAGCCTTATCAATCATGTTAATGCTCCGCGTCTCTGCTGTCCAGAGCGGGGCTTGGCTCTCATTCACGCAGCAGATTCCACGCACGGCATCCGCTTGTGGGAAAGAGCCCTAAAGGTACCGCAGTTACCCGATAAATGGGAATCTGATGATAGTGTCTTTCAGTCGGCACCAAAACCATTGCTTGCAGGCAGCATACCGTCCTGTGTAGCCAGGGATCTGCTGCCTAAAAGCAATAATTCTGTACGGGGACGAGAATTGATGCAACGATCACTGCTTCCCATACAGAGCAGCTCTCACCTCCTCTGATGGCCAGGCAATTATTGGGAATGTTTGGTTTGCTTTCAGTAATTGCCTGTTACATTGGTCTATGTAAAAGGACCATGAAGACCCCTTACATAGGCTTACTGACCTAATGTTTCCTATATTTGCTTGATTATGAGCTGAGGAGGGAGGCGCATTTTACCAGTCATTAACTCTGTACGGGCACAAGTGATCACTGCTGCGATCATTCTTCCCCATACAGATTGATTATTTCTGAGCAGCAGATCCCTGTTCACACAGCACAATTTGGTGCACAGAAACAATAATTTAGGTGTCCACATCAGCGCTGCTTTCACCCGATGAGTAAGTGATTGCTTTTTCATTGCGCGATCAGCGGCACCTTTGCATGGACCGAATATCGAGAATGGGAATGTTCTTTCCTGATAATTGACCTGATAATCTGCCTGTGTGAAAGGGTCTTTACAGCCCTCACACCATCTCCAACAACTGGTGAAGGATTATTTATTGGCCTATTCTTTATTATAGAAGAATCAATAAATAACAATTAATGAATTGCTGATCAAGACCCCCAAATATGATGCTTAATTTATGATACCGGCCTGCTCATAGGGGCCGACTCAAGCTTCAGGGCCTAGATGCCAGATGCAACCACAACCTCTGCAACCCTAATAGTGATACCCCTGGATCTCTAAACAGGACCGAGGCCCAAGTCCATGGTCTTCCAAAAATCCACCACCACCACCACCAAATATTTAACCAACCATTCTACGGAATGAGTAAAGACTTGCAACAATATTATGTATGATGGACAACTATTATGTATGATGGAAAAGTGCTGTATATTTCATTTGTTCTGCCGACTTTTGTGCCCTGACTGCATATACTGGAAAATCAGAGTACACCTTGGCACAATCTTCCACATGCAACGGTAGGGTTTTGGCACAAAGCTAGTCGCGGCGGTGCTGCACCTGTCAGAACGCGTGTTACTATTCATGATTATACTATGCGCAGGTGCACGGCCCGGCAGGACATTCTACTCTGTCATATCTACAGAAATTGCCCACTTACCGTAACCCTTTGCTTGCCAATTTTCAGCTTTAACCATAAATGTTTTGTTGAATAAGTCATTTGCATTAATAACGTTTCTACATAAAATTCCTTGACTACAGTGCTGGATTATCAAATATTCTAAAGTATCAAGTGGTCATAGAGAAGGACACTATGGATGGGTTCACACCATACACAGATCGTAACAGGATCCCATAGCAAAGCTTAATATGGGCCCTTCCACCAGTATGTCTGCATCACGCACTCCCAGGCAATGCAAAACGCAAAGCGTGACTCCCCAGACTTTTTATATTAAGTGGAAGAAATTTTTAATAAAAGAATCGCAATCCACCTCACCCTTTTTATCTTACTTCTTATGAAGGAAACATTGGAACTAAATAAAAATTTACAGAAATATAAGACTTACAATATTATGAACACCATGTTTCTCAATGCATTTACGCCATATACATTAATAAAGCTCCTGCCTCCCTCTACGCAGCAAATTGTAAAACTGTCTGCCAGCAGCCACCACTAGGGGGAGCTCAGTGTATAGGAATGTATACAGTTACTATTGACTTGAATGGAAGCTGTACATTTCTATGTACTGAGCTCCCCTAGTAGCAGCTGATGGAAAATTCTGTAAATCTATGTCAGGAACTGGAAAAGTAGTTCAGGGCTGGGGCCTTCCTTCCCCAGAGCCCGTAAGAACCATGAAATCTGCTTCCACCACTGGTTCACACATTGTGGCTAAATCAGAAAACAGCAAATTCACAGAGCACCCAAGCTGCCTGGCCCTGGCAATCAAATCAGCCAGGGAGGGGCTGACCACAGAAAGGAGAGGAGCTTGGGTGCAACAAGAGCAATGGTGATGCCCTCATTGCACCAAAGGCTTAATTTACATATTAAGAAAAAGTGTTTTAATCAGGTGAACCACATTCGGATAGGAAGGTTGCTTGTTACAGATTCCCTTTAAGTCATGTAATTGGGAACATAACCGCCAGCCATGGTTGTGTTACTTTATAATCACACGTACAATCTCCTATAAAAAGGGTTTTCTGTCTTTCGGTAGATTTTGAGCACATCCAAAGATACCCAGAGTCTGACCCTGATCTATGTCGTGAAGAATAATAGTGTTCCATTAAATGGTACAACGGCCAGCAGCCTGCTCAATGTCCTGTCCGGAGAAGTGGTCGGATACTATCTGGGAGACCCTCCCTCCATTATTGCAGAACGTAAGTAGTGCACACCCTATTCTTATGGGCTTCCCCCACTAGCTGTGTATTGTTTACAATGGACTCCTCCTTCATGCTTGAACATGAGCATTAGGGTCCTGAGCTATGGAAATTCTGAGCCTGTGGAAAATCTAGGTTCATCCGTTTATTGCCAGGAACACTTAAAGGGGTTCTACAGGACTTAACAATTGATGACCTATTCTTAGCACAGGCCATAAATCAGGAGCGGACTGGTCATAGAGCCCACAGGGAAACTGCCCGATGGGCCGAGGCCTCCTCATGGCCACCAGTCATGGTAAGTAGGGATGAGCGAACCCGAACTGCAGAGTTCGGGTTCGTACCGGAATTTGCCAGTTCGGGTACCCAGACCTGCATATTGCAGGTCCTGTTCAGTGAAGACAGAAGAAGCTGCTGCTATTATTTTCCAATATAACCATGTTATAACGGAAAATAATAAAGCCAAGTTTGGGTCCCCTTTGAGTTTAATGGGGTTCGGGGTCAAAAGTTTGGGTTCCGAACTCGAACTTTGACCTAAACTTTATCCCTAAAGGTAAGTAATGATTTGACGCCCCTCCCCTGACTCCTGAATGTAACTGTAATGCCGTCCTGAGGCAACTGCAACTGCAGCAACTGACCACTGAGGAAGGGGCTAGGAAAAGACCCCGAAACGCGTCTAGTTTCAAAAGACCCGCACATCAGCTGATGGACGTTCTGACTTTAATAACTGAAATCGACTTCTTTTTACCCTGATGGACTTTTATGGCATATAGCGAACATTTAAACCCTTGAAGTGACAGAGCTACATTCAAAGACTTTTCTACTAAAGAATCTCTACACAGAGGGCTACACCGTTCACACTGCTCCTGCTGAATCATCACTAACAGGTACCGCCGAATCTGACTCCATTAGCCACGTGGGACGCCACCGTGTGCTATAGTCAGACGGCATTTTGCAAGAGTGAGTGTTCCTTCTTTTCGCATTGCCATACAGGGAACATTGACTGAATAATATTCAATCAATATAATCATTGCAAGTTTATATCGAATTTCAGTCTGGACATTTATTCGAAAGAAAAATTTGTTCTTATATTTATTCGAACATTTATCTTCTTAACCCCTTAAGGACTTAGGACGTATCGGTACGGCATGGATCCCGAGTCCTTAAGGACCCATGACGTACCGGTACGTCATAACTTGAAATCTGTATTCCGGCGCCCGAGGGGTTAATCGGAACGGGATTTCGGCTGAAATCATTCAGCCGGCATCCCGTAACAATGCAGGGGGGGGTCATTTGACCCCCACGCATCGGCGATCGCAGAAAACCGCAGGTCAATTCAGACCTGCGGTTTGCTGCGCTTTGTGCAGTTTCTGATCCCCGCGGGCCCTGACCGCTTCTAAACTTCTAAGCCTTATAACATCCCCAAAAAATAAAATATCAATCCCAAAATGCTACAAACATGAAGTAGACATATGGGGAATGTAAAGTAATCACAATTTTTGGGGGTATTACTATGTATTACTGAAGTAGAGAAACTGAAAGTTTGAAATTTGCTAATTTTTCTAAATTTTTGGTAAATATGGTATTTTTTTATGCAAAAAAATTAACTTTTTTGACCCAATTTTAGCAGTGTCATGAAGTACAATATGTGACGAAAAAACAATCTCAGAACGGCCTGGATAAGTAAATGCGTTTTAAAGTTATGAGCACTTAAAGTGACACTGGTCAGATTTGCAAAAAATGGCCAAGTCCTTAAGGTGAAATAGGGCTGAGTCCTTAAGGGGTTAAGGTCGAAAATTATTTTCACAGTATCGAATATATTGAACTGATATCGATTCTTTTTCTTCCAATCAGCATATCTTTTTTCATTCAAGTTGCATATATTTACCTTTTGTATACCACCGCAAATGAAACATTAATGTTTTTTATCTGAATGCTTTTTATCCACATAATTTCCATATTGTATTTTTTAAGGTGTATTTTTATTGTGTAATTTGTTATATGCTTATTTTGTTTTTACTTTTTGATCTATATATCGGTGTAATAAATATAATAATTTTGAATAGTCAGTGTGTGGTCCATTGGGAGAGTGCTCAGCCTTTCTATATACATTATCAATTTATTTGACTGGGTGAGTCATCAGGCTTAGTAGCACCCACCCATAGTGAAAGGCAATAGAGAGCCACCATACTCTTTATATTAACTGCAGTAGGAAGACAGAACCTGGCAGTTGGGGGCTGGCCACAACAGAGGGGCAGTTTTTGGGGAGGTATTTTGGGCTGCTGGGGTAGTATTTTGTGATGCACTGTGGTATTTGTGTTGCAAATACCTGCTGGGGTGGTATAATGTGCTGCAATATGTTAATGCTGGCCCTGTCTACTTGTGTTGACCCTGCCTTCTGTCAAATTTTGGCCCCTATACAAAATAGTGCCACTTTAGTTATTTTTCAGTTCCCAGTCCACCCCTGCCATCAATATCAGATCGACGGGTGTCTGACACCCCATACCCCGCCAATCGGATCTGCACAGCTTCGTCCATTGTGTAATGGACAGGGCCGGGTACTGCAGCGCTGTAGTGTGTAGAAACCAGTTCTGTCCACTGCACAAGGATCCGAGTCCTAGTTTTATGTCCATAAAATTGACATATTTCAGCATTGCGGTTTAAAGCGACAAACACAACTGTATAATGCAATAAATTAAAATGCCGATATTTTCTCTTTGTTTCTGTTTATTTTGTAGCTCTGTACTATCCAAACATTGATACGTCTGGTGCCACGATAAACTACTGGGTGTACACAGGTAACTTGACTTATTCATAGTGGGATTATTACTAGATTCCTTTCCTGTCAACACCTTTTAATTGTTTTCATTAGTCTTTGTTCACACCGGCATGAAAGGCTCTGTACAGATTCTGTCAAAGTGACGGAGACCTCGGCAAGAACCCATCAGGTCAGGTTATAAGTCAGCAGGGCCTGTTGGGCAAAGCTGGTGGCCATCATGCGGCAGATCCGGCAGAGCTGTGGCTTCCAATATATACAGTAGCCACAATGCTGATGGGAGCGGAGCTCATTTATTATACTGTATTATATTACATTATTGTAGAAAAAATATGTAATTGAAAATCCACAAAACTCAGACAATTGCTCAAACAAGTTCCGTATTTTTATTCATTTATATAGCACTAACATTCTGCAGCTGAGATTGTCATTGCTCACAGATGTCCCCATTGGGGCTCACAGTCTAAATTGCAGATTAACCTATCTCTTCTTTATGTTTCTTGGAGGAAACTCCCACAAAAGTAGGGAGACTATACAAACTCCGCGCAGATGGCGCCCTTGGTCATATTTGAATGCCCCGTGCACGGGCACCGTCCATGTGGCCTGTGCTGACGGATGCAGACCCATTCAACTTGAATGGGTCCGCGATCCGTCCACACTGCAAAAAAAATAGAGCATGTTCTTTTTTTTGCGGTGTGGAGGCACGGATGGAAATTCCACGGAAGCACTTTGTAGTGCTTCTGTGGTCTTCCGCTCCGTGCCTCCACTCCATATCTTCTGGATTGCAGACCCGTTCAAGTGATATGGTGCACACATCGCCAGTGCCTGTATGTTGTAAACCCGCTGTTTGTGGACCACAATACGGGCACGGATGAGCCCTTAAAGGTAGCTTGTCCGCAGTTTTGGCCATGCTGACATCAGGAGGTAGGGGCTGGGGAGATAAATACAAGCATACATTTTGTGGAGGTTTTATTATCAGGAGTAGCAAAAGTATGAACTTTTATCCTTCAAGATTCTGCTCCTGTAAATGCCCTGGAGACGGAGTTTCACAGTGAAGTGCTCTTTGCATTGAGTTGCTTCACAGCCCCTCCCCCCTGCTTTTCAGTGACAGCTGTAGCATCCAACCAGGAGACCGTTACAGCTGTCACTCAGAGCACAGGGGAGGAGCTATGAAGGACCTCAATGCAGAAAGCAGCTATCACTTTCCAGTGAAGCTCCGCCTCCATTGCACCTGAGGAGCAGAATTTGGCAGAACAAAAGTTCGTATTCTCACTGCTCCTGGAAATAAAAGCATCACAAAAGGCATGTTTCTGCTGCTCTCCCCAGCTCCTCCTTGGTGCTGTCAGCAGTTTAGCATCGACAAAACTGCTGACTGATTCCCTTTAAGCTGATCGTACACATTAGAGAAAAGTCAGTCAATGATTTAAAGTGCTCGGGGGCCTCTGAACTGTCCCTTTATGGCAGATATTTGTTCATGGTGTTGAAAGATCTGTGTCAGCCAAATGCATGTGTAGGCTAAATCTAAAAAAATCATCACTGATTACAGTAAATTGTTGATGCAGCTTTTATTTTTTGAGATAAAGCTCCAAAACTACTACATAGATTATATGTATTTTTTTTCCCCCAGGACTTACATATTATTGACCTATCTTCAGGATGGTGGAAGGAGCAGCAGTGCTTGAACGAGTGCTGTGGACTTTTCCTTGGCCTGTGACGTCATGTCCATCGGTCACATGGCCTTTGCACTGCTCAGTCCCATTCAAGCGATTGGAACCGAGCTGCAATACCATGGACAGCCACTATGTACGGCTCCATGCTTGGTCCAAGCACCAAGACCCCCCCCACCGATCAGATGTTAATGACCTGCCCTAAGGATAGGGGGAGTTTATTGTGTACTGGTTTATTATTGAGGAGGTCAGTGCATGCAATAAGCTCCCTCTAGTGGTGGCTGCAGGCAGACAGAAATTAATAGTCTTGCAGTATGGCTGGCACTTTTTTTTTTTTTTTTTTTACATATAGAGGAAATAGAAATGTATTCTTTATACTGTTATACCCGACTGAAATCATAGATTAACTGCTCCCTTCACATGAAGCAAAACTGACAAAGAGCAATCAGTGTGTTTGTCTCTTGTGCCTCCTGCTATAGGGTGTAATACCTAAGTCACTATACAGGAGGCCTAAACAAACAGCAATCACATGAAAGACCTTGGCCCCTACCTGCAAACATTCCTGCCCGTACTGAAGAATCTCTCCACACGTTACAAGAGGAAACATATTTCAAAATGCCCTGGAACAATGTCAGCGCTATGATTGCGTTTTGTTGTCTTGGGGACCAAAGGATGACTAATGGCTAATGAGAGGTTAACTTGTAGCTGTAGACAATAGGCACTCTAACATCAAGACCTCAATTAGGGGTTTTGTATCATCGAGGTCCCTTTTTCATTACACCATTTGGGGTATCTAGGCAAGCAGACCTTTGTTAGACCCCCATGGTGTTGCGTCCTGGAGATACTGATGGAGGGCTCCTTTCCTCTTGGGTGCCGTGGTCACTATTGACTGCAGAACCCATAGAGTTAAAAGGCTTGGATCTGAGTTGTTTCCAGTACCGACCATTGCATCCTAATATTTGCCGTCACTCACTGCTGATGACGTGGACACGGCGCCTGCGCCATGTCTGATCTGATACGGATGCCTGGGCCATATTTTACAGCATGGCACAGGAAAAAGGTAAAAAGGTCCCGATAATTAGCGCCAACATATTCTGCAGCACTGTACAGAGATTGTCATCGCTCACATTGGTTCCTGCCCCCATTAGGGCTCCCAATCTAAATTCCAAATAAGTTTTTTTAGGATGTGGAAGTAAACCAGAGTATCCCCAGGCAAACAGAGAAACTCCATACAGAGGCTATCCTTCTTCAGATCTAAACCCAGGACCCCAAAGACAAAGTGCAATACAACAGTGCTAGCCCCTGAGCCACCATGCTACCCGCAAGCAAGGGAAGGGGGGGGGGGGGGGTTGCAAAGTTTATTATTCTATGATGAACAGTTATTCTGTTATCTATTATACAGTATTTTGCTGATCACTTCCTCCTGGTTTTGAAGACCTCTGCCTGCTGTCATGGGAGCATGCAGGGTTGGCCAGACGAGGCAGATTTTCCATTGCAGATTTTGCCACAATTTGTCGCCGTTTGCAGCAGATATTTTAAAATCTCATCCACTTTGCTGCTGTAAATTGTTGTGGATTTTCTGCAGCATTTGCACCACCTGTGGCCATACCCTTAGGCCCCTTTCACACGGGGCGAGCATTCCGCGCGGATGCGATGCGTGAGTTGAACGCATTGCACCCGCACTGAATACCGACCCATTCATTTCTATGGGGCTGTTCACATGAGCGGTGATTTTCACGCATCACTTGTGCGTTGCGTGAAAATCGCCGCATGCTCTATATTCTGCGTTTTTTACGCAACGCAGGCCCCATAGAAATGAATGGGGTTGTGTGAAAATCGCAAGCATCCGCAAACAAGTGCGGATGCGGTGCGATTTTCTCGCACTGTTGCTGGGATACGATCGGGATGGAGACCCGATCATTATTATTTTCCCTTATAACATGGTTATAAGGGAAAATAATAGCATTCTGAATACAGAATGCATAGTACAATAGCGCTGGAGGGGTTAAAATAAATAAATAAATAATTTAACTCACCTTAGTCCACTTGCTCGCGCAGCCGGCATCTCCTTGTGTCTCCTTTGCTGAACAGGACCTGTGGTGACGTCACTCCGGTCATCACATGGTCCATCACATGATCTTTTACCATGGTGATGGATCATGTGATGGATCATGTGATGACCGGAGTGACGTCACCACAAGTCCTGTTCAGCAAAGCAGATAGAAGGAGATGCCGGGCTGCGCGAGCAAGTGGACTAAGGTGAGTTAAATTATTATTATTTTTAACCCCTCCAGCGATATTGTACTATGCATTCTGTATTCAGAATGCTATTATTTTCCCTTATAACCATGTTATAAGGGAAAATAATACAATCTACACAACCCCGATCCCAAGCCCGAACTTCTGTGAAGAAGTTCGGGTTTGGGTACCAAACATGCATGATTTTTCTCACGCGAGTGCAAAACGCATTACAATGTTTTGCACTCGCACGGAAAAATCGCGGGTGTTCCCGTACGCACCCGCACATTTTCCCGCAACGCCCGTCTGAAAGAGGCCTTATTGTTTCCTTTAGGGCTCATGCATACGACCGTATGTATTTTGCTGTCCGCGAAACACAAATCCGAAAAAAATATGGATGACGTCCGTGTGCATTCCGTATTTTGTGGAATGGAAAGGCCGGCCCCTAATTGAACAGTCATATCTTTCTCCGTAATGCGGACAATGATAATATTTTTTTACGCAATGGAAATACGGACATACGGAAATGGAATGCACACGGAGTCACTTGCATTTTTTTAGCGGACCGATTGAGAAGAATCGGTCCGCAAAAAAAACGGAACTGACATCGAAAGAAAATACATTTGTGTGCATGAGCCCTTAGGCTTATTTGACACGAGCAATACAGAATAAGGCTACATGCACACGACCATTGTGTGTTTTGCGGTCCGCAAATTGCGGATCCGCAAAACATGGAAGGCGTCCGTGTGCGTTCCGCAATTTGTGGAACGGCACGGACAGCCATTGATATAACTCCCTATTCTTGTCCGCTAAGCGGACAAGAATAGGACAGGTTATATTTTTTTTGCGGACCATGGAACGGAGCAACGGATGCGGACAGCACACAGAGTTCTGTCCGTATCTTTTGCGGCCCCATTGAAGTGAATGGGTCTGCATCCAAGCCGCAAAAATTGCGGCTCAGATGCCGACCAAAACAACGGTCGTGTGCATGAGGCCTAAGTTTCTGGTCTGTTCAGGGAAGGCACCTTTTATCAGTTTTTTCTGTATTCAGTGTTTCAGTTTTTTCTGCACGGATGCAATCAGTTTTTGATGTGTTTCTTTTGCGCATGTGTAGGATAACACGCAACATCTTCTAGCAACCATTAGGGAAAAACTCATACGGAGGCCTTCAGTTTTTCATAAAAGCCCCATTCATTTCTATGGCACCAGGGCAATGTGAAAACGCACAATATGGGACATTCTGTGATTTTTCCCTAACTGAGAGATGATCAATGAAAAGCACGTGTGCACAGAATTGAATGGATCAGGATTCAGTCTGAATGTTATCCCTTCCATCCGTGCGATGCATCCGGATGGAAAACTTGCCCGTGTGAAAAAGGCCTTTAGAGAATGAAAACCTGTCCTGGTCACTTGATGGATACGCAGGTTCCTTTTTGAATTCTTCCATCTAACCAGGAAAGGTTTTCAAGCTCTGAACGTAAACAATGCAGATTTCAATTCAATGACTGCAAGCAGAAATCCTGCAAACTGTAAGGAATTGATACTGAAAATATATTGGAAAAATTGTACATTTCATCGTATAATGAGTAAGCTTTATTTGCTGAAACTAGAATACTCCAGTAAAGGGAACAAAACTTTGTTACAAGTGAAGCTAAAATGTTACAAATACATCAAATCATTGTAATATAATGGCAACGTATAATATAAAATGTACACATGGAAGTATTTCGATATTGGACACTATGCTTTTTTCTCCAGTGATACAAGGGGTTGACAGCCAGTTATTGGGAGCCAAAAACCAAAGCTTTGCACAACAGATGGAAGGGAGATTGGCCACACTGTTTCAGATCTCCAGCCAACAATCGAGGAGATTT
Organism: Bufo bufo; assembly: GCF_905171765.1. NCBI lineage: Eukaryota > Metazoa > Chordata > Amphibia > Anura > Bufonidae > Bufo > Bufo bufo. The sequence goes on along the minus strand of NC_053398.1, from coordinate 24,467,689 downwards.
AGAAGGGCGACCACGGTGGGAAGCTACACAGTTCAGGTGGGTAAAACTATTCTCACCCAAAGTCAACCACCCAAGTGTCATTTGGTCATTCAGTTGAAAAGTAAAAAAGGGGCTGTTCTTATTTTCTCCGCCTCAGAAACAGCACCACACTTGTCCGTAGGCTTTATCTGGTATTGCAACTCAGACCCATTCAAGTGAATAGGGCTGAACTGCAATACCAGACACAGCCCATAGACCAGAGGAGAACATAGGCAGACCCTTTTCGTAGTTTCATACACCACCTTTAAATGTCAGGAGTCTGACTGCACCATTATAAATTCTGATATTACGCCACGTGTCACTGCTTGTATGGCTTGTGTTACAGATGGTGAAGATGCAGCGTTTGGATGGTCCTAATAACCTGGCAGAACTGACTTACTATGCTTTGAAAGACGGGCAGCCACTACTGGGCACAGTTTCTGCCAAACAATTGAGTACCATCGACCCTCAGACCATGGCCCTGACCCTTGGATATATCGTTAGAGTACAAGCCAATTGTAAGCAAATTTTACTTTAATCAGTGGTATTCCGGTCCAAGGATTTAAATGACGTATTCTTAGAAACACATTAGTCTATTGGTTGAGTAAAAGTCCTTTCATTTGGAATCAATGGGATCCTGAAACTACTTTTAATTTATTGTAATACTGAAGAGGCTCTGAAAACATGCATTTTTCAATTTTTAAGTATTTTTTCTTTTTAAAAATGTATTTTTTGTGATTAAAATGCCCTATTATGGAATTCTAAGGAGAGGACTCTCTCTCTTCAAGACTCTTGTAGATCAGCCAGAGCATAGAGCGGTTACAAAAAGTGTCTCTCACTCTGGAGGACCAAGCATGTTAGTGGATTACCAGGGTTGTACATTGATTTCAGTGGGGCAGTGTGTAGTACTTGATTTCCCCTGCGGTGGTGCTGCAGGGAAATGTAGACTTTCCCATATTCTCTCCTAGATGACAGCTGGAGGTCCTAGCAGCAGGTTACTCTGTGAACATTGTGGTCATTTCTTAAATGGCCTACCCAATGCAGACAACCCCTTCCACCTGAAAAGAACTTGAATGATTATGGGAGAAATTTGCAAAAGAAAAGTGGAGCAGTTCTCCAGAGCAACCAGTCAGGTTGCTGCTTTTCTTTATATATGTAGTTTGGCTGAAGCTACCTGGAAGACTACTTCTTTGGTCCTAGACTTCTTATTATGTATGTGTTCTTCTCTTCCATTACTTAGCTGTTGTGCAAAAACCACCAAACAATCTGTGGATAATTGCGGCAGTCTTGGCTCCTATAGCCGTAGTCACGGTCATCATTATTATCATCACCGCTGTCCTCTGCCGAAAGAACAAAAGTGACTTCAAGTCAGACAACATCAGCAACCTTCCTCCCAGGACCAAGGTAAATTGTGTTGCCTCCTTAAAGGCTATGGACACCTTCGAGACAATTATTTATGATTGTATTTTTTCATTTTGGGCTAAAAATCATTTTATCCAATAGGGCTTTACTACCGTTTCTGAGATACAGAGTTCCAATCAATCTGCTTGCAGGCTGTGTGTTTTCTTTGAATGCCATCATCTGACAGCTCATGTGTAGCTCTTATCCCATCTCTTATCTCTTGACCTCCTGTACAGAGCCTTTAAATAATTTATTTTTTAATAATAATTTTATTTGGCTCCCAAAAATGATTATATTTGTAGAAATTTACATTTTTAAACCAGAAACTTCCTGGAACCAGCCTGAACTTTCTAGGAGCCCTGCAGGAGGTTTTCTAGGAATAAAGCTTCATGGCTTTGACCCCCAGACTTCCACAGTCAGAATGAAGAGGACTCCATTCAAGTTATTGGGGCTGAGTTGGAGTATGAGGCATACCCACAGGAGTCACACCCCACATTGATGGCCTTTCTTATTTTCTCGGTAGCCTACATAACATATGACTACTCAATATGTAAAGCAAAAGTGTGAACAGTATTTCCATGTAATTTCATGCAATTCTATAGGTCACCTCAAAGGGGTATTCCGGTAGGTAAAAGTTATCCCCTATGCACAGGATAGGGGATAACTCTCAGATTGGTGGGGTTCTACTGCTGGGACCTCCACTAATCATGAGAATGGGGGCCCCGTACCCCCTGCAGGCCTTCACATACGCATGGCCGCTCCATTCATTTCTATAGGAGTCCCGGAGATAGCCAAGTACAGCGCTCTGCTGTCTCAAGAACTCCCATAGAAATGAATAGAGTGACCACGTGCATGTGCGAGCGACTGCTCTGGTCATTTCAGAGGAGCAGCAGGTCACCTGCAGGGGGTATAGGGCCCACATTTTCATGTCCTACCACTGGGACCCCCACCAATCTGATAGTTATCCCCTATCCTGTGGATAGTGGATAACTTTTACCTAATGGAATACCCCTTTAAATGGCAATCATATTTGATACAGCACTAAACCATGTTCAGAAAATGTGCCAAAGGTAAGATCTTCTGGAGCTATTGCTTGAGGAGTAACATTAGGGATCCACAATGACATTTGGTTACCCTTGATATCCTGTAAAATCTCGAAATTACTGTAACCTGGGTACGGCACACAACTAGCTGTCAATGGGAAACAATTAGGCTGTGAATAAGTCACTGTAATTCCATGATTTATACCTCAAATCATATCTCTATGAAGCCCTAGCCTGACAATCATTGGGGAGGTCATCACAGTAAGTTTCAAAATGTCCTACATGGTAGATGATGTATCTCAGGTATCAGGAGTCCCAATAGAGTAGACCTACTTTTCTCAATCTGTTATTGTGTTTATATATGGTCAATTATACGTTTTTGCTGCCAGTCAAAGCTTGCATGGATATTTGGTTGCAGGGTTAGATTGGCTCTCTAGAATACCAGGTGGTTCTCCGATAGGCTCTTAAAGATCCAGGAGAAGACTACTCTATTTGTATCTGACTCAAAAACAATCACTTGTTACTAAGGTCAATTTCTAATGGGATGATTTACAAATAACTTTAGTCCTGTGTGTCCAATGAATACGATGTAATTAAAAGTGGAGATCTCATATATGGATGGTAAACCCCAGAATCATGGTCTTTGGTGGACACAAGGAGCCACAGCTTTGCACTGTTGGTTGTAAATTTTGCTTAAACCCAATGAAGGATAGACATCCTTGTATTATGTGAAATATTGGTCAACTCTGTGCAAATAGAATTGAAACAAAGAGCATGCTGAAGAGCAGAGGATAACTCCACGGGGCGGCCATCTGTCGTCTGATAATGTTTTGGTTGCCTCATTTCGACCAGTGAATGTTCTGAGCTTTAACATTATGTTTGCGACATTGATTTCAAGATTATATTACAACATCCTGAAATTCATTTTCATAACGCATTCAGGAATCTTTGATTTGGCAGAGTTCAATGCTTCCTTCTCCTCAAGTGAAGCTTTGACCGTCTCTTGTTTACAGATCTGCAGAGCTTATTAATGGAATGGAATTTGACAGACAGAATGTTATTGTTGGGTTATGGACTATTACTGCCAAAAAGGCTTGATTTATTTCCAAGCGTCTTCTGAGACCTGATATACGGATACAGAATTAGAATTGATCTATTTTATAATAAATTGCCATTTTTGTAGTCTCTCCATAAAGGTGTTTGTCCATTTCTCAGTAGACTAGGGTCCACCACAAGGAAGCCTCATGGTTGAGTGAAATGTAATTTTGAGGACTTAAAGGGGTTGTGTATCAATTTATATTGATGACCTATCCTCAGGATAGGTCATCAATAACTGATCGGCGGGAGTCCGACATCCGGGACCCCCACCAATCAGCTGTTTGGTGAGGAGGCGGCACTCCATCCAAGAGACACTTCCTGGTCTTTACACTATGTGTTGGCATAGTGTAATGACAAGTACTCACTTGGAGCATTACACTCATTACACTCTTGTCACTCTTGTTCATGGGATGTGTATGGTACTGCAGCTCAGTCGCATTCACGCTCTCAGAAATATCTGGTCAAGTGTTTTTTTTGTTTTGTTTTTTTGGGGGTAGACCTATAGTCACTAGTACTAATGTATTTTAGAAAAAAAATCTCAAGTATAAAGCGTTGAGTGTATCCATCCTTACCAGGGGTGGACATAGAGGTGAGTGGGACCCATAGCACAAGCAAAATGGACCCCTCTTTTGGTGGTGGTTCATGGGTCACCTCATGATGGGACAATCTTGAGCCTTCCTGTTGGGGCAACCTCATTGAGCCCATTTCCTTCAGGGGTATCAAAGCAGCTACTTTGATAATCTCTATGCTATGTCCACCCTTGAACTCCTCCACTGTTATGGGCACCCTTCCTATTTTTCATCTCTTCCATTTCCAAACTCTTCCATTTATAGTTTTCGTGGTAGTCTTTGGAAAATATGACAGCAAAAAGTCAATCTATTGTTCATTCTTTCAGTCAGGAGAACTTTAAGGCTGTATTACACTGGACGATTTTTTGGCCGACTTTCGCATGAACGCTCGTTAGCGATCATCTGGCAGTGTAATACTGCCGCCGATTCTGATTTGCAAGCATGCTTAAAAATCAGTTCTTGAAGGTGGCAGATTGTGCTGTCTAATAGCGATCTGCCACTGGCAAACCACTACCGTACAGCACGGGGACGAGCGATGGCATAGTGATCGCTCCTCCCCATGCTGCTGAGGAAATCGCTGTATGTAATAGCAGAAGTCTCCTCTGCTAGCCACCAGCGATTGCCGGGAAGGAACGATTCCCTCCCGACAATCGCTTGCTCAATCGGCCTGTGTAATACAGGCTTTACATGTCTAATCATATTAGCAGACTGCTGAGTGCGGTCTACTGGAGGCCAGTGACAGCTCTGGTGGGCTTTCCTCCCACCGCAGCCATGAGCAGAAGCTATAACTCTTAGGGCTCATGCACACGACCGTGCCGCAAAAAATGGATGCTGCCCGTGTGCCTTCCACAATTTGCGGAACGGAACATTAGACCCATTATAAAAATGCAAAACAGACAAGAATAGGACATGCCACATATTTTTTGCGGGGCCACGGAATGGAGCAACGTATGCGGACAGCACACAGAGTGCTGTCCGCATCTTTTGCGGACCCATTGAAATGAATGGTTCCGTATACGGACCGTATGCGCAATCAAAATACGGCTTGTATACGGAACGCAAAAAACTTTCGTGTGCATGAGCCATTAGGGCTCCGTTCCGTGGCCCCGCAAAAATTATGAGGCATGTCCTATTCTTGTCCATTTTGCGGACAAGAATAGGCATTTCTATAATGGGCCTCCTGTTCCGTTCCGCAAATTGCGGAAGGCACACGGGCGGCATCCGTTTTTTTGTGGATCCGCAATTTGCGGACCGCAAAAAAAAGGTACGGTCGTGTGCATGAGCCCTTAGTCTGCCAAGATGGGGCTCACCCGCTGCCTTATTGGGATCGGCACCATTAACATATGTATCCCACGAGTGAAGTCATTGCCAGTACTTATGCACAGAGTTTAGAAATGTCACATTTCCTTTTACAGCCGGTGCAAGGTTTTGATTACGCGAAGCAGCATCTTGGACAGCAAGGAGGAGATGAGGAGATGCTCCCCCAAGAGACTGTTGTGCCATCACTCAACTTGTCCCAAGAAAGAGACAGCACAAAGGATGGCAGCACGGAGAAGATGCTCAAGTCTTCAGATAACAGAAAGAGGTGTGACCCCAAAAGTCATTGTGTAGTATTTAGCCATGTGTGTATCTTCCCTTCCCTCCCCATGGTAGGTCGGATTTCTCTCGAGTCGCCCTTTCTGTTGTTTCTTAGTTATATCTGTGTCTAGGAAAGCTGGGTGACAAGTCAAAATGGCAACTAGAGTGAATGGCAAATCTATCTAGTAACGCAGTCATACCTCTCCCACCCCTTTGAATGTGGTGCCACCACTGGATGGTGTTTTTGGAAATGTACTTTAAATTGTCAATGTGTAGGGCAGTGCTGAAAACGCATCTTGATTTCGCAAATCACTTGTGCCAAATGACAAACTCAGCTTTGCTGTATCTTCTGCATGACCAGCTTATGAAGATAAGGGCCCATTAACGCAAGCATATTTTTCTTTCTAAATTGCTGACCGGATGCAGACCCATTCATTTCAATGGGGCCGTAAAAGATACGGACAGCACAACGTGTGCTGTCCGCATCTGTATGTCTGTTCTGCGCCCCCCCCCCCCCCCCCCCCCCCCCCCCCCCGCGGACTGGAATAGGCATTTCTATTAGGGAGACGAATGTTCCGTTATGCAAAATGCACACAGCCGGTATATGCTTTTTTTCCCCCGCAAAAACGAATACGGTCGTGTGAATGAGCCCTTTATTATATTTCATTGTGCACCAGGCACAGGTGAGCTATAAAAGATGTAGATATAGCAGAGCTAAATTGGTAATTTTGCTCTAGAACTCTCTAGGGTAGATTTATCAACCCCCTACGCCCCAAAAATGTAAAAAAAAGTCACAAACAGCGACTTTTTACATGCCAGTTAGGAAAAAATTTACGTGCAAATGTCATTTTCACACTATCCTTCCCACTTTCTGAAAAAGAAGTATGGCATGGGCATGGTATGGGCGGATTTATCATCATCTACCGCAGTCTTCTGGCGTAAGTGATAACTGAAATCAACGCCTGGCGTAGATTTCCTTGTATGCGCACCGTGTGCTGAGAGATGCACAGGGGGGAGGGGGATGGTTTTTGTACTCCAGTTGTTAAATTGATAAATCTGGCGGCACCTAATTAGCATAGCTAACCACGACCATTCCCAAAGCGTCAAGAACAGCGTGCAATCACAAAAATTTTTGCCCAAATTGTACCAATTTACGCCAGTTTTGCGCCCTTAAAAAAAGTTGAAAATCATGAAGCACGCCACATTTCTGCAAAAAATGTAAAACTTTTTACAAAAGTGGGCAGTGTATTACGTCAGACCCTCCCACACACCACCAGAAAACGGTATAAATTATGATGCAAATCTGCGCCTGCTCATAGAGGCATACATTTGCGTTTCTGGTGCCCAAACAGCCAAAAGATGCACCAAATGTATTAATCTGTATCAAACTGGCGCATTTTACTCTGGCCTATTTTGGATTAACGGGGTATAAAATGTCAGTCTTAATAAATCTCCCCCTATGTGATGAGTTGTACTGAATGACAAACAAACCCATTGAAGTAATGTTGACTAACTCGGCTCTGCTGCATGTACGGAAACCTCTACAATAGGAAAGACACAGCACGGTCACAGAAGCCCCCGCTCCTCCCAAAAGCTCTTGACATTTTCATTATGTGAGTTGCAGAAATGACGCCTAACACTTGTCTCTGTTGCCATGGTAACCCACAGCCGGTCGCCTTGTGAGAATGGTTCCGTCATCAGCAACGAATCGGAGGAGGCCAGTTCAGACAGGAGCACGCCGCAGAAAGTATTGGCTCAGCACAGAGTGACAAAGGACGAGGCTTGCAAGCGGAACGGTGAGCAGGGCGCACCGCTAATACCTCTGCAGCCCGCGCTGTACATCATCCGCGGCGCCACGCACGCGCCATGAAGTAAAATGTCATTACAGTTATATTATTGCGCCCTTGTCTAAATTTCCTGGATAACCAGTCAGACATTACCTCTTTTTTTTAAAATATTTTTGTAGAATTTTTATTTTTCCTCATGCATCCCCCTGCACGTGTTCCTTTGTCTTGCAGGAGGCTGGCACAGAAATAGTTACAGACCCCCCCCCCCCCCCCCCCCCTCTGCTGCGTTCTGTGGCGTCGATAAAATTTACACTGCATATGTCTTAACAGGGCCATAAAATGTAATGCGATATTGTTTTTTCTTCTGGAAATGATGTGAAGGGGTGATGCAGGATGAGAAAAACGCCATAGGCCTCATTACTCAAAGCTCTCTAGCAGCAAGGCTGCCTTTGTTGCCCCTGGCAACCAATCAGAGCTCAGCTTTCATGGCTTAGCCTGTCCTGGAAAAATGAAAGCTGACATCTGATTGGTTGCTATGGGCAACAGAGGCAACCTTGCTGCTGGACAGCTTTGATAAAGGAGCCCCATGGTTTCTTTCTTCAAGATATAGCGCCCCACCTGTTCATGAGTTGTGTCTGGTGTTGCAGCTCAGTTCCACTGAAGTGAATGCGACTGACAGGCAATACCACACACAAGCTGTGGGCACAAGCTGTGTTTTTGGAAGGAGACCGCCATGTTTTTCTAATCCTGGTCATCAATATCAGATCGGCAGGGGTTCACCACCTGGGAGCCACAGATCAGCTTTTAAAAGAGGCCGGAGCTCCACGGCCTCTTCCTAGGCCAGTGACATCACCATACATCGGACACATGGCCTAGTTACAGCTCAGCCCCATTGAAGTCAATGGAGCTGAGCTGCAATACCAAGCACGGCCACTATACAGTGTACGGCGCTGTGCTTGGATAGCTACGGGGTGTCAGCTGTGCTCACCAGAGCTGTGCTGAGCAATGGCTCCCTCAAAAGCTGATCGGCCGCTGTGCCCGGACTCGGACCCCGCCAATGTGATGGCTCATCATTATCAACTCGTGGATTCCTTTAAAGAAGTTGTAGAAGACAGAAGCCATATTTTATTCCACCTTTTTGTTCTTATGGCAAGGTTGAAGCTGAATGTCATTGGTTTCTATGATCTACTCTAAACACCCCTATGCCACATAAGAAGACACCAGTATTACAAATGGCACTTGATAGGTGGGTGGGGGGGGGGCCCTGTTACATGTTCATACTTACCAACCTTTAGGTTGGTAACATCAGGGCATCCAAACCCTCGCCCCTGGGAACACCCCGACTCCATCCAGGAACAACAACTGATGGGAAGGGTTATCATTAGCCCTGCTCATTTTCGACCCACGACTGCACGGATTTGCGGGGACTGGTTTTGAAAATCCGGGACAGTCACTGTTGGCAACTATGCAGGTTTTGCATTGGGGCCCAGGACTTTCAGGTTACAAGGAAACTGGGGCCCCCAGCTTTGCATTCCATCTGTACACATATTACTTTATATTATACAACATTGTTTTATTTTGCATCACAGTTTAGTATTAAGGCTTTTTTTATTTCAATTTCTTTAATATTTAGGTGTACCCAAACTAAAAAGAAACAAAAAAATTGGTAAGATGTTCCACGTACTGATCTCCTGTCACTAACATATTAAAAGGCTTTCTAATTCTTTGGAGAGATCTGTGACTTCAATGAAAGAGGACCTGTCCCCTCTCGTCCTAAAATGCATGTTTTAGTAACTTCTTGAATTCCCCATGTAATAACAGTTCTGGAGCATCTATTCTTATGGCTCTATGTTGTTCTATTCCTTTATTATTCCTGCTAGAAGTCACTTTTTTAAAAAAATGAAAGCCCAGATGGAAGTTACCAGTTGTGGGAGTTTCCCTGCACATTCTCACGCTGGCAGGACTTAATGGATAGTGTCAGACTGTGTAGGGACACATCCCCCACTGGTAACACCCAGTTGGACCTTTATTGCAAACTGCTAGTAATTCATTCATAAATTCTAGCAGGAATAATGGTGCAGCACAGATAGATGCTCCAGAATTGTAAAATTAACTACTAAAACAGACATGTCAAGAGAGGTGACAGCCCCTCTTTAAAGGGGTATTCACATCTCAAAAATGGCATATTGCAAAATCTATTAATGATTTTTGGGGGTCTGACCTCTGTGACCCCCACTGATGAGGGGCTGCGCTGATGGTGTAGTTCTGCAACCTTTTCGCAGTTTTCCCTGCCCAGTACGTGGCAGGAATCACTGTTGTGAAATGAAATCAGATTGCCAGAGTCCGACCCCCACCGATTATAAAGTGATAGAATATCCAAGAGATATGCCATAAATGTATATAATGGGAATAGCCCTTTAAGACATGGTTAAGGCCATCTCCAGAATCAGCTCTTTATGTTCCAAAACATAGCACCAAATCCTCTGCTAGGGGTCCGTAACATGTGCCGATGCGTGGCCATAATGGTCACTGATTGACTACTAGAATGCTGCTCATTCAAAGGGTCCTTGCAAATTGCATTTGCATATGGTTGGCAGCATTGATTATTTTTGGCCGCATTATAGATCTGATCAGAAGACAATCGAGCGGTTGGCTCGTCTATTGGTGGGGTGTTTAGACAAACCAATGAGCCAAATGAATGTTACTTCAAATATTTGTTCCTAATCATTGGCCAATGTGATATTCTGGCTGCTTTCAGCAACTGATAGGACGAGCATAGACCCCTTAGACCCCCATACAGTTTGTTGCCATTATACAGGATACTATCATTGACCTCTATGTCTTTGCAGGGAATTTGGAGCTTTTTATTAGCTGTGACCACTATAAAAATATATTTATATAGAGACAGGTCAATCTATGCAGAAAAAAATGGTGTTGAAGGGTGTATATTCACTTTACGACCCAAGCCACATAGCAACTGGTGCATTTAGTTCCCAATGCATAGGCATTACATACCGCATGGTAATCCAAATTTCCCAATATACAGTATATCAATTGTGCAACTTTTTTCTTGCAGTCCATTTGATGAAACTGTTGCGCAACCATTCACAAAGGCTTTGTTCACATCTCCATTAGGAGATCCAGCAGGCTGTTTCGGCACAGAGTAGCCTGCTGGATCTCACAAGATCCAGCATTGCCAGATCCTCTACTCCACCGCCGGATCCCCATTGACTGCATAAATGCCAGGTTTCGGACGGACAAAAACTGTTGCATGCAACATTTTTTTGCCCGGCAGTCAGCCGCCAATTGCGCTGGATCAGGCAGCCGGATCTCCGAAATGGAGATGTGAACGCAGCCTAATAAATCATGTTAGATTTATATTCACTACAAAGGTATTACACCAAATAAAAGTTGAATTGCACTGGTCCAAACACACTCGATAGATTCCGCTCTTCACCATGATGATTTCATGGCAACAACATTTTCAGATCCTTCATATCCTATTATGAAGATACTACAGAGTCCCAAGGCTAGACCTAAGTGTGACTGTGAGCTCCAGGGATTCTTCCCTTCAAAAGTGGACATCTGGGGACAACAATAGGCGACCTTCTCCAGATACTTCCAGTGGAACTCCATGCTGATTTATTGGCCATGTAGACCTATAAATGTCAGTATTGAAGCGTCACTAACTTTTCAACAAACTTTCCGTTAATCAATAGTACAGTGTGTGTACATGAGGAACAACACTATTTCTGGCCAATACATGACTTGTATCTGACATTTTTTTAGCAGTTTTCCTTTGTGTATGCTGAATGTCTAGTTTACAGTTCTGTCATAGTTGGTGGGTGGAGTCTTGCTGCCATCCACTGCACACACAGAAAGTAGAGGAGAATCTCCTTCCTAACCTTTTACTCATTCAGAGCCAGCTGCAGGATCATGGAGAGTATTACAGAAAAGTATTGACCTGTAGCAGTTGTGCTGAGATAGAAACTTCCTATGTAGCTGTGCAGTCTCTTTGTCTCACTGCTTCTTCTGTTCACTCCTCCCTCCGCCCCTCTCCATAGACTTGTATTGACATGGTAATATGATACTTAAGAAGAGCTGGTCTATTTGAGATGGAGTGAAAGCTTTTTTGGGCTGTATTCACAAGTGCCAGGTTCAGTTTTCAAGAGTGTCAATATAGAGAACATGGTACAAAATCAGATATTTAGGTTGGCGTATGTCACTTACTATTTGTAGGACCATGCAATGGATTCTATTTGACTCCCAAGTAGAAACCTTCAAGGCTTTAAGTCTTTGATTTCCTCCAAATGAAATGCAGATAATAGTATCATAGGATGGTAATGGCTGAAATTAAGGAGCTCCTTGGAAATATATGTTGAAACCCAAGAGAGCGCATGTCAGAAGAGGAAAATGTCCTAATACGTTGGGTCAGTACCTGCACCTTTTGAGTGAATTATTGGCTTTGGACTACAATAACTAAGATTTTATCAGTCTGTTGGCAGCAATTGTGCACATTTTATTGGCAGTGAAGCAGTTCAGATTATGAGCTATAACCTGCTTTAGGCTGTCAAGGTTAGTGAGGAAATACAATCGTAGCTTCTAGAAAGGACTTGGCCTTCAACAGTAGCAGTAAATAATCATGCCGCATGTCCAGAATAGTTTCCCTTGACTAATGCGGTAAAGCAGGGAATTTGTTCACTTACAGTAGATTACCATCTACATTGGTTTAGAGAATGAATATGAATATACAGTAGTATTAGGTGTGCTACATACATTTATGTATGTACATGCTAAATATACCTTTTTACATTACAAATCACCATAGGAGGCATATCACACCTATGGTCCACTGCATCTTTAGTCACCGATGTGCAAGAGAATGCATTTACATAAGAGACTATAATTTACTCAAGAAACTGGGAAGGTTCACTCTTGGACCACAATTTTTTATTTTTTTTTAGTAGGCTCCAAATCCCTATCATAGCCATAGAGTTAGGCCTCATGCACACGGCCGTCGTGCGGCCGTTCCCCAGTGCACGTGCAACATCCGTGCAAATTCCGCAGATGGATCCAGACCCATTCAACTTGAATGGGTCCATGATCCTCCTTCCACACCGCAAAAAAGAATAGAACATGTGAATGGGTCCACATCCGTGATGCGTTGAGTGCACGGCCGGTGCCCGCATATTGCGGACCCGCTGTTTGCGGGCTGCAGTACAAGCACGGCCGAGCAATGGCCACGTGCATAAGGCCCTAAAGAGGAGCTGTCACCTTACATGTCTGTTTTAGTAACTACTTGCATTCCCCATGTAATAATTCTGGAGCCTCTATTCTTATGACTCTATGTTGTTCCGTTCCTCTATTATTCTTGTTAGAAATCCATGAATGAATTGTCAGTAGCCTGCACTAAAGGTCCAGCTGGGAGTTACCAGTTGGGGGGTGTCCTTGCAAAGTCTCAGACTAGCAGCACCATGTGCATAGTGTCATACTGTGCAGGGGCACACTCTCAACTGGTAACACTCATCTGGACGGACTGGACCTTCACTGCAAACTGCTAGTAATTAATTCATAACTTCTAGTAGGGATAATAGATACAGTCATAAGAAAATATGCTGCAGAATTGATATTATATGGGGAATGCAATAAATTATTAAGACATTTCAGGAGAGGTGACAAATCCACTTTAAAGGAGTATTCTGCTTACAACAAGTTACACCCTATACACAGAATAAGGGATAATTCCTAGATCAGTGGGAATCTGGTCCCTGGGACCTCCACCAATTATGAGAAGGGGGTCCCTTGTTCCCTGTGTGGATGGAGTGGTGGTCAAGCATACAATGCTGTCACTTCTTCCAATATGCTGGCGATGTAGGATGTACTTGCTATCTCCAGCAGGCACTTTAAGATGAGTGGAGCGTCAGCATGCATACTTTGCCTTTGCTCCACTCATATGGGGGTGACACAAGACCCCTGTTATCATGATCACTTGTGGTCTCAGTGGTCAGACCCCCACCGATCTAACAGTCAACCCCTCATCTTACTGGAGTATCCCTTCAAATGATACAATTCTGGCTGCCCACAGCCACCACTAGGAGGAGCTTCAGAGCCAGCTACATGCTGTATACATTGAACTCAATAATAAGTTCCTAAGCTCCCCCTAGTGGTGGCTACAGGCAGCCAGCATCTTATGGCTCTGTATCAGAAAAAAGGAGCTCTGAATGCTACAAAGATATAAAGGAAATGAATCAGCTCAGCTCCGATCATGCTGATGACATATTCCAGGAACCTTAGTCCTTCTTTGGTCTAGTGCCCAAAATTAGAGCATCACTTTAATGGTCTATGTGGCAATTTGTATTCCTGTCCTCCTCCGGTCTTCGCAAACTGTACCTTGCTTTTCTTAGCGGACAATGAATAGACCAATGACTTAAATATCACCTCCACAAGTAAGAGAGGGACGGTGCCATATAGAATTACAGTCATTAAATTGTTATGACCTTTGCTAGGAACCAGCAGACTGAGGATGGAGATGGCTTGGCCTCGCGCTGCACCACTGCTGTGCCAAATTGTGTTCTGATCTTTCTTCTCTGCCTATTAAAAATACTCACACTGACAGCAGCAGTGACTCTCTCTATGTAACATTTCCCTTACATCATATACATCTTTCTCAAAGGTTAGCTTATTTCTACTTCCAATTTACAAAATATTTATAGCATTTTGCAGCTGGGGAGTCGGAGGGTGATGGGTCTTATGATCTCACAAAAGCAAAAAAAAAAACTCAGACTGGTCACAGGGCATCATTTAGCGACACATTGTGGCTGCATTGGATTTTTGCATGGATGGATGAAGTGATCACTAATTTGGACTCATTGTTCCCTAGTGCCTATAGGCGGTGAAGAGGAGGGGAACATTCACTATGACAAAAATAAAATGTTGTCCGACCCGTTTGACTCATCTTCTGGCTCTGTGCAACTTATGGCAATCAAACCAGTGTCTCTCCCGCCCGCTCTTAATCAGGAGATGTCCATCATTAATGGAGAGGTAAGAAATATTTTTGCAGGTTATTATACACTCTCCCCCCCCCCCCCTTCTGTTGTGGCAGAGGCTGAGGACATCATGGAGAGTGCTGTCCAGCTCCACAAGGTCTATAGGAAATTGGGCCAGAAATACTGTGGGTTCACTTCTACAGGGGGCTGCCGTCATGGTTACCCTGACCTCGCCTTAATCTAAAGGAATAAGTCCTGGTAACAGGTGCCCCCTCAAAACCTATCTAGGCAGCATGGTGGCTCAGTGGTTAGCACTGGTGACTTATAGTGCTGGGGTCCTAGGTTTGATTCCGACCAAGGACTACATCTGCATGGAGCTTGTATGGTTTCCTCCCACACTCCAAAGACATACTGTCAGATTGTGAGCCCCATTGGGGACAGCTTGATGCTATTGTCTGTAAAGCGCGCTATATCAGTGCATAAAATAAATAAAAGCATGTGTTTGATGAAGATTGCCACCATATGGTGCGTTGTACGTTATTGTATTATACAGCATTTTATATATGCCTCCAGATGAAATTTTGGGTCAGTAGGGTCCCTTAGAAGTCGATGGGATTTGAGAACTGGCTGTACAGAGCCATAATATGGCCATCCGCCCTTACCCTATTTATTCTAGTCATTTATATAGCGCTTACGTCTTCCGCAACGATGTACAGAGTTGTCATTACTCACATCAGTCCCTGTCCCCAAACCTATGCTACAGAAGATGTCACAGCCAAGAGACATATATTTTTTCCCCCTGCAGCAAATACAGATTGTGGGTACGGTTTGCTTCATGCCTGTATATTGCCCATGTCTACCCAACAACAAGCAGAATGCCAGCGCTGCCCGACTATCTAATTAGTGGTGTAATCCTTAAAATAGCTCATTACGCATTGTGCGGCAGATGTCTCCTTCTAACACTGTGATGAAAGGAAAAAACACATGTATGTGTATTTCTTATCCATTATATAAAGTACATATATATATACACCAAAATGCTGGATATCAGTGTAGCACTATAAGGCTCTGATCTCTGACCTTTAGGAACGGGCTGGACCAAGCAAGGTGGAGGCCACTGCTCAAAATAAAAAAAAAGGGGCAACATTATATATGTCGTGACTAACTTTTGGGAAGAAACTGGGTGGTGGAGGACCTAGGGCAATTCCCATTTTGCCCATTCTATAATCCCGCCCTGTTTAAAGAGAATGTGTCATCAGAAAATGAAGTTTCTATGTTAAACATATATTGTCCTATATTTTTGTACACTTTTTGGCTATTTTTTTCAATTTCTCATGTCCCTATCTATATTTTAAAAATAATCCTTAAATCGTGCAATTTTCACATGGGCCACTAGTTCTAAAATATGTCAGGACTTCCTGTTCTTTGAGGTCCGCCACATGAACCATAGACACAATGGACAGGAGGGGACCAGTGATGGCCATTTCGCCGTGTTCACCGATGAAGTCCCCCAGTGGCTGTTCTCGGAACTGCCTGCTCCCGGTGACCGCATTTGTTTCAGACCGGTTCGCGGCGCAGGCACAGGTAAGGGATTACCTGTGCCTCGCTGGACTTGTGATTTAAGATGGCAGCCCGCATGTGTTCGCGGGCGAACACGGCGAACTGGCCATCACTGGAGGGGACCTCATTGACTTCTATGGTAAACTTTTCTAGGCATGCTCTGTGACCTGTGCAGAGGTCAGGAGGGAGCAGATGAGCTGTGACATCACTTAATGTTGGATCCTGTGTTATCTATACAGAGGTGATAACTAGGGGTGAGCGAATCAAGCTTCGGATCCAAGATCCAAAGTCGACTAGTTCCAAAACTTCGTTTTAATGCCATACTGAAGCCAACTTCAGGTTCCTGTTTTAAGATATTTTTAAAGTGATTGAATCATAGCCTGAAGTTATTCACTGAAGTCTCGTGTGACTTTGGACTTAACGAATGTTTCTTCTGCGAAGCACATACATGTTAATGCTGTACGTAGACAGGTCTCCGGACAGCATTAAAACAAAGCTTTGGAATAAATTGACTTTGGATCTTGGATCCAAAGCTCAATTCGCTGACCCCTAATGATAACTGTCCTTGTAATTAGGCGCAACCTCCAGTAGCATACAGAGATATCATAGACTGACGTAAAATGCTGGTCTATGATAAATTCCCCTCAATATGTCTTGGTGGAGTATACACAAGATGGCATACACATTCCATTTTATCGGGCTGAATGTGCATATGGTTCACAGTTATTTAAAGGGACGCTAAAATGAAAATAACAATAGCATTAGTGCCAGGGGCGCTGCCACATGTGAGAGGTGGCGTGCTCACTTTTATGTTTGTCTGTCTGATGTCATATAGGCAATACTGGCGGTTACAGTGATAGGGCTCCTGATGAGGTTCTTTAACCAGAAACGCATTGAGCCAGGGTTTAACAGCAGCCAGTAGTAACACGCGACACAAATATGTAATAGGCAGCGACATATATATTTTATGTTAGTCAGTGGTGAGGGACTTTGATCATGATACCGGGGCGTTTGTAGGATAGAAGGCGGTTACTGGTTCATACTGAGGGTATTTACCAATAGGGAGAGCAGTATTTACCAATAGGATACTATATAGTCTGTAACCCAACCCGGTACTCTCACTTAGGATACCAAACTTGCATAGGAGCAACAGTTTTAGTACATTATTATTGGTACCCAGCGAGATCAGCAGAGAGTATCATATGATGCTCCTAATATCAAACTTACATAGGAGCAACAGTGTCAGTATATTGATATAGATACTCAGCGAGATCAGCAGTGAGTACCATAGCCGTTCCTAATTATGGCATTGTATTTCTTATAGATGATTAGAAGTGTGGTCCCTTGATTTTAAGCAAAGTAAGATAATAAAGTTGTCTGTTATTTTCATTTTAGCGTCCCTTTAAGTAACTGTGAACCGTATCCACCAGTGACGCCATTGTGCATATCATTAATAATCGCAGTGATTTGTGTTGAATGTGCATATGGGCCGATGTCAGTACTGACATGTTAAGTATTGGGTTGTTGAGTGTCAACCATGTGATCCTTTTGTTCTTTGGAGATAAGACGCCATCAGTAGTGTCTGGCAGCGATTTCCTCGCTTCTCCCCATTCCGGACACATGCATAGGATGGGGGTTGAGATAGATTACTGTTGCTATCTAACACACACGGCCAGCTTTACTTTAATGGGTCAGAAGGATGTTAAACAATAGCTGCTCAGTGATGCTCGTTAAACACGTCTGCAAATTGCGGATCCGCAAAACACGGACACCGGCCATGTGCATTCCGCATTTTGCGGACCGCATATGGCCGGCACTATAATAGAAATGCCTTTTCTTGTCCAGAATAGGACATGTTCTATTTTTTTGCGGGGCCGCGGAACGGAAGTGCGGATGCGGACACCACACAGTCTGCTGTCCGCATCTTTTACGGCCCCATTAAAAATGAATGGGTCCGCACCCATTCCACAAAATTGCGGAACGGATGCGGACCCATTTTGCGAACGTGTGAATGGACTCTAAGGGTGGAGCTGTGAGAACTTGCCAATTTCTTTATTAGGCCGGATTCACATCACCGTTCCGTTTTCCGTTCTTCTGATCCATCAGAAGAGCAGAAAAAAAAACAACCAACTGATACATTATTTTGAGCATCCATTATGCTCAGCTATGCTCACTTTGTATCTGTTTTTGTCAGTTCTGTTACAGATCCGTTATTTTAGATGGGAGAAGAAGTCCTCCACAATGGAATTTATCTTCCGTTTAAAATTACGCATCTCAGACGGAAATGACCAAAACAAATGCAAAATAAGCATAACTGAGCATAACGAATGCTCAAAATACAGGATCAGAAGAATGGAAAACAAAATGATGATGTACTTTGTATCTCCTAAATAAACAACCTTCTTAAAGTTACTTGTCTCTCACCAGGTTAATAAAGCACTTAAACAGAAATCGGACATCGAACACTATCGCAACAAACTACGTCTAAAAGCGAAGAGGAAGGGCTACTATGATTTCCCTCCCATAGAAAGCAAGTCACTCAATGACAGGAAGAGGAAGGTCTATGAAAAAACTCAGATGGAGATCGACAACGCGCTGGATGCCGGAACAGATACCTCCTCTCCACTTGCGGAGCCTAAGAACAGGTAGGACATTTTATGGCTTATATCAGGGGTACCAATGGAAGCAGGGAAAGCGGCTGCAACGGGGCCCAAACTCAGGAAGGGGCCCACGAGGAGGACGGCCCAAACTCAGGAAGGGGCCCACGAGGAGGACAAATGAATTTATTTTCAGAGCTCAGGGAGCATGATGCTCCTAGTCCAAGTACTGGTATTACTCACTGATCCCTGGTCTTCTTCTCAGAGCGTGTGTGTAGGAACGCACCACGACCTGATGCTGTGCAGTGTCAGGTCACAATGCTACATGAAGAGCGGAGGCACCCATAGGAGAAGAAGAGAGATGAGTTTTTTGTGTTCTTTTTGGTCCGGTGTGAGGTCTGCATTAAGGGGACCGTGGGGGGGGCCCCTTTCAAAACTTTGCTGTGGGACCCAGTCGCTTCTAGTTACACTACTGCCTTATATCATGTATTTTAGCCATGTCACCTCTCCTGAGACCACTCATAGGACCATTTCTCAAAAATAATGGTTTAGATGACCCTATGGCTGCGTTAATGCTTTCGTATTGTCTTAGGGCTCATGCACACGACCACATGTATTTTGCGGTCCACAAAACACGGATCCGCAAGAAATACGGAGGACGTCCGTGTGACATCCATACTGCATCCCCTTTTTTGCAGATCCATTGTAGCAATGCCTATCCTTGTCCTCAAAACGGACAAGAATAGGACATGTTCTATCTTTTTTTTTACGGAACGGCCATGCGGAAATACGGAAACAGAGTGCGCATATAGTAAATGCATAGGGCTGCAAGAAAAAAAAATCAGTTTGTGTGAATGAGCCCTTAGTGAAATTTCTTTGGGTCAAAAGCTTTGAGATTCTGCACATTTCCAGGCAGATATGCGATTGAATGGAGGGGCAACAAATGATATACTGGGACACGTAACTTCTTTATGGGATAACCCCTTTAAGAGAAAGCAGACAGGAATAGTTTATACATCATTGTATTACGAATGGGAAGGCATTACAGTGCAAAAATGATAAAAATGCACCGTACATGTATCAATGTCCTGATAAGCCCTAATATTCCTCTAGTTGTAGTACATTGAAACAAATCATCTCCACGCCAGTATGTACAGTATTAAGTACTGTATGTCACAGGCAATAAAATGAGTTCAAAGCTGGTGGTTATTTAATGGTACGTAAACACATTTTCTCTGGGTTGACCGATGACTAAGAATTAGAGGCAGTGGCAGAACAGAATGTGTAATGAATTAGCAGAATACTTCTACTCCGGATGGAATTGTATTATTCACCCACTGCGGCTCTGAAGCCACTATGGAGGCTAATGAGAAGCTATTAAAACGTGCGAATTACTCAATGCGAGTGGCAGGGTTAGTGAAATGTGTATGACAGGGACGGGAAAGATGAAGAGGCAAGTGGCACAGTAATTTCATGGTGCATCTTATCTCTTGGGTCTATAGAACTTCATATCTTCATTCAGAATCTTGCGCAAAGCCCGGCGAGTAACTCGCACCGTGTAACTGGGCTAATGAGAAACCTCCTAGAGATAGCGATGGAAGTTGCGTTGCTTCCTTTTTCAGTCATCTGCAATTAGGTCAGCGATGAGCACAGGGGACTGCTAAATAGTAGTGGATTGTCCGTGTTATCATGCAGCTTACATCAAAGCATTTCGAATAAAGGTACGATTTATTATGCAAGTCATTTCTTCTTTCTAGGTTGACATTGAGCTTGGTTTATGTCATGAATTATTTGTTTTTAGGGCATCTGTCAGCAGTTTTGTACCTATGACACTGGCTGACCTGTTACATGTGCGCTCGGCAGCTGAAGGCATCTGTGTTGGTCCCATGTTCATATGTGCCCGCGTTGCTGAGAAAAATTACATTTTAATGTATGCAAATGAACCACTAGGAGCAACGGGGGCGTTTCCATTACACCCAGAGGCTCTGCTCTCTCTGCAACTGCCACTTTGACAGGATAAGGCATGATGACTTTTTCGCTGTCTGAAAGATAGGCTAGCATGCTCACTCAGCTGTTTTTGGGAGTCCCTCAGCAGTGAATGGAGAGGACGCAGTGCCTGCTCTTCTACACTTTGGAGGCCCCATTCTGGAGATATGAGCGGGTCCTAGAGGTGAGACCTGGACATATCTGACAATGTGGCATATCCTTGCTATATGACACAAATCCTAAGATGGGAAAACCCCTTCGAGGAGCTATATTTCCCATTTATGAGTCAATGGAGACAGAAATGTTGGAATATCGATCAAAATTTTTTCCTCTGTCTTCATACATGTAGCACATATGGATTCATAGCAGACAATACTCCCATCAATGATAATAACAATAAGGCAGTTTCACTCGTCACTGGTACCATTGTATTGTTCTCCTTGTTGCCTCCTGTCTGCCTTCATTACTTTCCTCCCACCGTTACATTGTCCCCCTCATATGTATTATGGCACAAACAAACAAGATTTTCTGAGGACCTTAGAAGAAGAGTTGTTGATGCTCATCAGAATGGAAAAGATTACAAAACCATCTGTAAAGAGTTTGGACTTCACTAATCCACCCTTAGACAGACTGTGTGGAGGAAATTCAAGATCACCATTACCCTCCCCAGGAGTGGTCGACCAACAAAGATCACAAGAAAAAACAGGCGTGTAATAGACCACAAGGTCACAAAGGATCCCAAGGTAAACTCCAAGGCCTTTCTCACATTAGCTAATGGTAATGTTCAAGAGTCCACCATCAGGAAGACACTGAACAACAATGGTGTGAGAGGCAGGGTTAGTAACATAGTAACATAGTAACATAGTACATAAGGCCGAAAAAAGACATTTGTCCATCCAGTTCGGCCTCTTATCCTGCAAGTAGAAAGCTGCTACTCTCTCAAAAAGAATATTGCTGCCCGTCTGCAGTTTGCTAAAAGTCACCTGGACAAGTCAGAAGGCTATTGGAACTATGTTTTGTGGAAGGATGAGACCAGAATAGAAATGTTTGGTTTAAATGAAAAGCGTTATGTTTGGAGAAGGGAAAACACTGCATTCCAGCATTAAAACTTCATCCATCTGTGAAACACAGTGGTGGTACATATTTCAGGAGGCAGGCCGCAGGCATTTGCTTAAAAATCATTATTACAGAAATATCCCCTTAATAGGAAAAATGTCTTGTCAGCAAAATGCCAACAATGCAAATGAGGAAAATCACTGCAAGGTGCCTTCGTGTTTTTTTTAGGATTTCTTTTCTGCCAGAGATGTAAAACTATACAGCAAATTCCATAAGTTGAACAATAGCTTTATATTGTAGGGTTGTCTACAGGTAGACGCTTGTTCCTTACGCCGATGGGTTCCTTCTCTCCTTTGTTGTTCCCTATACTGTTGCGCTTTCTATTGTCCAGATTGACAAAAGGCAGGCGGCTGTCTGAGAGCTATATAGCTGCCAGTGTAGAGTGAAATATAGCTAATTAACCTGTCAATAGGAAATAACGTACTCACATAGAGAGAGAACAATGTGATGCTGGTCCGAAACTGCAGTGAGGTTATGTAAAGGCATAATGGCTCGGTTACCTAACATGCCAAGTCGATTAAAATGTATAGAATCAATACTTCATAGAGTAGACTATACATGGATGCATGGGTCATACTTACCCTGCTCACCGGCACCCACATCATGTGGCTGCAGCATCCACATAACCCGTATCGGACCAGATGTTGGCGCTGGGAGGCCAGCAATCTGTAGAGGCAGCCAGAGAGTGAAGGAACTAGAACCGAGCAGCTGGCATTAGGTAAGTATTATTCCCTTTGCAGGTCCTGCAACAATGTGACTACTGTTCATTCAGACGGCCAAATGTTTTTTTGCGGTTCGCAAAAATGCAGATCCGTTTTTTGCTGACAGTTCAGTATGTCCGCAAAAAGACTTGAATGGGGCCACAGAACCAAGTTTTACTGACAAACATATGACATGTTCTTTTTTTTATGCGGTGCCACAGAATGGAAAAACGGATGGGTCCCCACACGTATCACAAAAATGCGCAATGGTTGCGGAACCAGACATATGCCTATCTGAATGAGCACTTACAAGAAGAGAGCTACATTAGAAAGGACACACCTACTGAGCTGTGCTAGGTAGAGAGCTGCACCAGAAAGGACGCACCTCTTGAGCAGTGCTAGGTAGAGAGCTTCACCAGAAGGGACACACCTCTTGAGCTGTCATAAGGAGAGATCTGCAGGGTAAAGGACACACCCTTGAGATGTCATAAGGAGAGAGCTGCAGGGGTAAGGACACACCCTTGAGCTGCCAGCTTGACATCTAGCAGAGCAAATGGAGCAATGAATGAACAGATCAAAGGATTAATGTGAGGTGCAGGGCTGGTTCTAGCTTTGCTGGAAAAGGATTATTATGTACTATATGATGTCTGATTCTCATAAATCATAGGATAAACCCTTTAATATATCTTTATAGTGAAAAACTCAATATTTGCAGCCACCACTAGAGGAAGCTTACGAACCTACGGTATAGTGTTCATACATTGAATAACTAGACACTATGCACTAGATTTCTAAAGTTGGATTCAAATCTGAGTTGACTTAGAGTCTGTTGGGTTCTGGTATGCATTCAGTCATTGTAGTGGAAAAAGTAGTACTGCATGTGTAACACCCCAGAGTGGTGTTACCACTTCTGCACCCTGATACTATCTTTATTGGTCTAAAAAAATGTCATCTTGTGTATTTATTCCAGGTCCTCCACAATGTTCATTCCTATTTTGTTATGCAACTGTTATGTTAATATGCAATATGTCTGGTTCACCAGCAGGTGGCAGCAAACATGGCAGAGCTGTATGTAGATAGAATTGAACCTTCCATTTCATTCTAGTGGGACAGCCCTACTTCCTGCAGGAAGGGTGGGGCAGAAGTTCTAGTCAGTCTAGCTTACCCCCTGCTAGGGGAAAGGTGTGCAGTGGCATGTCTCTGCTGGACCTGCCCACACCAGCCAGAGCACCTTAAGCTCTGCTGGCCATGGAGGCCACAGCTTGAAGCCTCAGGAGCCAGGAGGGAAATTCCCTGGTATAACCATAAGTCAGACCAACAAGAGAAGTGCAGAATACAGAAGTAACAGTATAGTAAGCAAGCCTGTCAGTACAGCAGAGAGAGAGAAAGCAAGCAGAAGCCTGCTGCCAGTTTAATGCTAAAGCCTGCTGGGACCAAGACAAAGCTTGAAGACTGTTTCTGATGAACGTTTATTCAAGTAAAGCTGCTGTTCAACTACATACAAGGTCTGGACTCAATCTTTCTTTCAAATCCCTCAATTATTCCCCCTATTTATTGCTTTGGAGCCAGCGGTATCTAGGTAGGAGCACCGTGACACACATAAAGGGACATTTTAGGCCGCACTATACCACTCGGCATTCCTACATCTGGGACGCGTTATAGATATAGTGGGCCCTAGGGGGAGGCGCCCGTTGCACATGGTGCGCTATTTTTTCTGCGAAATATGAAGGAAAATGTGATAGAGGCTCCAAACAACTGATATTATAGTTGAAAGAATGGGATATTTTGCTTTTGGATTTTATGGTTGACTGCTATGGTCCTTTGTATAAAACAATCCTATATTGTACAGTTTTCCTACATACCGGATGTGTGCTGTGTCTGCAGTGGCGTAGCTAGAAATGACTGGGCCCCACAGAAAATTTTTGAATGGGGCCCCCCCCTCCCCCAGTAATTTTTTCGCAACCCCTTCCTTTCATGCCGCCCCCATTCCTGTGGCTAGTAAAGATCGCTCTCTCAGACCAGGGCCGGCAGCTGTTCCATCCGTTTTCTTCACTGTCTATACTGTCACTATATATTATTTCATTGTGTAATCATGTTGAGGGGGCCCTGACAAAATCTTTCAGTCCTCCTTCTGGGTCAGGGCCCCAAAGCAGCCGCTTCCCCTGCTTCCCCTATAGCTACGCCCCTGTGTGTCTGTCTGAATTGTACTTCTGTGACACAGTTTACCATATTTCTACAGGCAAACCTCCATGAAGAACCATCCATATAGAAGTCGACAATCTCTTAATAGCCCAAGCCCAGGAGAAACTGAAATGGATCTTCTTGTCACTCGGGAAAGACCAAGACGTGGAATAAGGAACAGTGGTTATGATGTGAGTATAAGACTGAAGATCTTTTCTCCCATTAAGTAAACATAGTATATTAAATGTATCTACACAAAAAAATGAAGCAACTTTGGAAACAGACTTGATAAAAACGTAACTTTTTTGTGTCTACAGTTCTTATGCAAATGTTTGTGTTTCCATGGTTACAGACTACCGAAAAACCATGTGTAGTCTGGATCTGCTGTCATCTACTTCTTGCTACCATTTAGTATGACTGCATTATCAGACTACACAGGGTTTGTTTGTAGTCTGTAACCTTGGAGAAGCTTAGATCTGCATAGGAGCTGTAGACACAAAAGAGGATATTTTAAATTAAGACTATATTCTAATTTGCTTCCTTTTTTTTTTGGACTCATCTGTCCTTTAGGGATTGTGGAAACCTGTGGGACTAATCTGTGGGCACTAATGACTGTGACGAATGGTGGTCAGCCAGAACTTGTTCCCTCTGAGGAGCTCTGGTTGGGGTAGCGGTTCTCATTGAAGAGACCCCGTCTGGTATATGGAGACTTACTAACAGGCAGTGCTCCATGGGAAAAAGTATGCAAATTAGCTCTCCTCCAGAAGGAAGATTCAAAAGGAATATGGGTGTCTCTTCTTTTTGAAGGAGTCTCTGGTTTGGCTGATATGAGATTTTCTTTATTTTGTAGGAGAAAAAGTTCAAAGGGGTTGTTCAGGACTAGAAAAAAGATGGCTGCTTTCTCCCAAAAATAGCACCACCCCTGTCCACAGGTTGTGTGTGGTATTACAGTTCATCCCCATTCACTTCATTCATTCATTATTTCATGGCCCTTCCTATTTCCATTCTTAGACCCTCTGAGGGATCAGTAGGTCCCTCTGCCCCCATATGAGGAGACCAGTGCTATAAATGGCGTGTGAGGCTACGTTCACACTTGCGTTGTTAATTCCGGTATCAAGATCCGGCAGAGGATCTCAATACCGGAATTAAACTGATCCGTTTTGATTTTGCACATCAGATCGCATCCGTTCCGTTAAGATGCAGTCGTGTGAAATCAAAAGGGAAAAAAAAACGGGTCCATCACTAAATACATTGAAAGTCATCTGTTTTTTTGGGGCTCCTAAAAAAATGGATCCGTTTCCATTGACTTACATTGTTTTCAGTGCCGGATCCGTTTTCTTCAGTTTTTATGACCGGACGCAAAACCGCAGCTTGCAGCAATTTTGTGTCTGGTCACAAATCGGAATGCTGCCGGATCGAAAGACATCCTGATGCATCCTGAACGGATTTCTTTCCATTCAGAATGCATGAGGACTAAACGGAAACATTTTTTTTCCTCTGCTGGATCTCAATACCGGAAAACAGCAACGCAAGTGCGAAAGTAGTCTGATAATTAGGGCTTCCTATTGCAGACTTTGAGTTGGGCCCAAGAGCATCAAAAATTGTAAGTAAGTCATACATACTGTATGCCATATCACAGCCCAGTATCCAGCCATCCACTACATGGACGATTAGAGACTCATTTAGCATCACAGGGGTTACTGCGCTCTCCAATACACTCATTGTAGCCAATGGGGGGAATTGTGCAGGCATCAGCTCCTTTCATGATTATAATGTGTCTCTATTATCTGTATTTTATGCCCTATGCCAAAAATCAATGGAGGCGGTGATTCACTTCTCCCAACCATGGATGAGACTAGAAGAACAAGATTTACACATGTTAATGGCTGCAAACCAGAGCTGACATTTTTATTCTTGTGGATGTGGGGAAGGGAGGAAAATAGCCTCAGATTAGTGACGCACACAAGATAATGTTGGATGAAATGATGGTCAAAAGCCATACTGTGCAATAGAGGACATTACAGTACTCTACCTTACAACATTATATCAGAGATTCAGAATACGTGACATCAGATGTACCCATATAGCGGCTATACTATGTAGAGACAATAATGGTATTTTTATTGATTCTTCTTAATTAAAAGGTTTTTCCGGCCTCATTTCATCTGCCCAGACACTGTTTATATTTGTCCCATAGACCTGATTTTCATGTCAGCCCTTTCCTTCCCCTGTTCTCAGCATCACTGCATTCTGGCAGGATGTTTACATGCAGAACTTCCTGCTTTCATCAACTTCCTGCTGAGTTTTCTAACCAAACCCTGTAATGTTTTACAGAGTGCTGCATCCTCTGCATTCGCTTTGGGGCCCCTTTCTTGAGTTGAGAGTAGGTCCCAGAGGTGAGACCAGCACCTATTGGGCATTCATGCCATATCCTAAAGATATGCCATACATGTCCCAGATGGGAATATCCATTTAATGTTGGGATTACTAAGAAATCGCTTGAAATTAAAAAAAAATATATTTCACCAATGATTTTTGAAAACTGTCCAGAAAAACAGACATCCCTAAGGACAGTCATAGCATTTATCAAAAAAGTGCCCCATTTTGTGGTGAATATTATTGATATACAGGTATGACAACAGTGAGGTGGTATAAGAAAGGAAACTGGCTGTAACATGCCAAGTTGATAAAGTTGATCAGGGCCTTACTGGTGACATCAGAGGGTTTAGCCACCTAGAAGTGGGGTCGCTCCTTTTGGGGTGGGTGCTCCGCCTTTAGTCAGGAGTAGCCACAGGGGTAGGGCTGCACTGGGAACTTAAAGTGGCCCTGGAAAAAAATAAAAATTGGCCCCGTTTTGCAGTCAGGTCCAAATTGATGGAAGGCAGGGTCAACACAAGTAGGCAGGGCCAGCAATACCATATTGCGGCACATTATACCATTATACCACCCCAACAGAGCCAAATACCACAGTCCATCACAAAATATTGCCACCAGCAGCACAAAATACATCCCCAAAAACTTGGCCCACCGGGAAATTTCCCTGTGAGGTCTATAGCCAATCCGCCCCTGGACAGGGGTAAAGTAGGGACAGATCCATCTGCCGACCCTGTCTTCAAGGTGACTTCTCTTCAGTTGATACCCGGTACAACTAAACCATGAGTAAAAAAGGTTACCCAACCTGCCAGATTTATGCTGCACGTTATCAGACGTGCCAAGATGCACCAGAACTGATATGGCTGCTGGATATACTTGTAATTTATCTTTTGGTTCCCATCTATGTATGTGGGTATGATTTATTATTTTTGTTTATCTGATAATTAATCAGTTTGGGGTTTATTTTGCGTATCCTTGGATATTTTATTTTAACGGCATGATTACTAAAAGTTATGTTTTAGAGTTTTTTTTGATACTGTGAAATCTGACACAGCCTTATACAGCGTAGCCTGTGGTCGTTCAGGTTGTGAGATACCTGGTGCAGAATGGTCCCCATAAAAAATATATATATATGCTCCCCCCCCTTGCAGGTTTATGGCATCACATACCACCATTTAGGACAGACCCCTTTTATCATGGGCCCCATAGAAGCTACATAGTCAGAACGATGGTATGTATTCCCCTGTCCAGACTTTTTAGCTTTCAGCTGATTTTAGTCATTTAAAGGGAAACTCCACTTTTGTGAGTAGATCTGTCAACTGTGCTCTGTTGTTCGGCTGCACTTATATACAAACATAGTTTCATAGTCCATGTATAGCAGCCATGACGGCATGTCTGGGTATGTGGGGGAGTTCAGTTTTGCTCATACTTACAACCTCTTGCATAAAATCTGAAAAGCATAGATTAAAGAGGTTGTTAACCATTGGGGGCCTTTTGGGCAGACCCCCCCCCCCCCCAATGTGGCCAAACTTGTGCAGAGAATCGTACTTATTGATCCCTGCTTCTGGGTTTTGGTTCCTATGCTCCCCTGGAGCTGCAGCAGGTCTCAGGTCTCCCTGCGTCAACATTCGGTTTGATGCAGAATATGTGGCTGCTGTAACTGTGATGTGCCCCCCATGTGTTATGTCACTGGGTCATGTGATACATGGGGGATACATTACCGCTCCAGCTAGTCTTTGGTTGCAGCAGCCATCTGACCCACATCAAACTAAATGTTGACGCAGGGAGACCTGAGAGCTGCAATGGCACTGCAGAAAAAAAGGAGCTGGAACACAGCCACGGGGATCAAGTCAGTATGATTCTATCTGCAGGTCCAGCCACACTAGGGGGAGGGGGTCTGCCTGAAATGCTCCCACGGGTGAACAAACCCTTTAAGCATTTATGAAACATAGAAACATAGAATGTGTCGGCAGATAAGAACCATTTGGCCCATCTAGTCTGCCCAATATACTGAATACTATGGATAGCCCCTGGCCCTATCTTATATGAAGGATGGCCTTATGCCTATCCCATGCATGCTTAAACTCCTTCACTGTATTTGCAGCTACCACTTCTGCAGGAAGGCTATTCCATGCATCCACTACTCTCTCAGTAAAGTAATACCTGATATTACTTTTAACCCTTTGCCCCTCTAATTGAAAACTATGTCCTCTTGTAGCAGTTTTTCTTCTTTTAAATATTCTCTCCTCTTTTACCTTGTTGATTCCCTTTATGTATTTAAAAGTTTCTATCATATCCCCTCCGTCTCGTCTTTCTTCCAAGCTATACATGTTAAGGTCCTTTAATCTTTCCTGGTAAGTTTTATCCTGCAATCCATGTACTAGTTTAGTAGCTCTTCTCTGAACTCTCTCCAAAGTATCAATATCCTTCTGGAGATATGGTCTCCAGTACTGAGCACAATACTCCAGGAGAGGTCTCACTAGTGCTCTGTAGAGCGGCATGAGCACCTCCCTCTTTCTACTGGTAATGCCTCTCCCTATACACCCAAGCATTCTGCTAGCATTTCCTGCTGCTCTATGACATTGTCTGCCTACCTTTAAGTCTTCTGAAATAATGACCCCTAAATCCCTTTCCTCAGATACTAGGGTTAGGACTGTATCACTGATTT
Organism: Bufo bufo; assembly: GCF_905171765.1. Taxonomy (NCBI): domain Eukaryota; kingdom Metazoa; phylum Chordata; class Amphibia; order Anura; family Bufonidae; genus Bufo; species Bufo bufo. The sequence goes on along the minus strand of NC_053398.1, from coordinate 24,438,027 downwards.
TATATTCTGCTCTTGGGTTTTTACGCCCCAGGTGCATTATCTTGCACTTATCCACAATAAATTTTAGTTGCCGGATTTTTGACCATTCCTCTAGTTTTCCTAAATCCTTTTCCATTTGGTGTATCCCTCCAGGAACATCAACCCTGTTACAAATCTTTGTGTCATCATCAAAAAGACACACCTTACCATCGAGGCCTTCTGCAATTTCGCTGATAAAGATATTAAACAATATGGGTCCCAGAACAGATCCCTGAGGTACCCCACTGGTAACAAGACCTTGGTCTGAATATACTCCATTGACTACAACCCTCTGTTGTCTGTCCCTCAGCCACTGCCTAATCCATTCAACAATATGGGAGTCCAAGCCCAAAGACTGCAATTTATTGATAAGCCTTCTATGTGGGACAGTATCAAAAGCCTTACTAAAGTCTAGATAAGTGATGTCTACTGCACCTCCGCCATCTATTATTTTAGTCACCCAATCAAAAAAATCAATAAGATTAGTTTGACATGATCTCCCAGAAGTAAACCCATGCTGTTTTTCATCTTTCAATCCATGGGATTTTAGATGTTCCACAATCCTCTCCTTAAGTATGGTTTCCATTAATTTCCCCACTATTGATGTCAGGCTTACTGGCCTATAGTTGCCCGATCCTCCCTACTACCTTTCTTGTGAATGGGCACAACATTATGAGTGCTAGTAAAGTTACTGCTGCTGGTTGGTGCTGTCCCTTTCCCTATACCAGCTAAAGCAAATACCACAGCAACTGACATCTCTTAGCTCAGATATTACCAGTGGCTGTAGGGTCTGGTGAACTTTAGGTAATGGACCCCATAGCAAATGGTGCTAGGGCTTTTTTAATGCTTTCATATAGTTGTCCAATAATTCTTCACATTGTGAATTTTGCACTTCTTTTCGGTTGCGCGTGGTTCCAGCCATTTACACTTCACCTTCCACACGAAATAGGTCAGGCCGATGCTTATTAATCTTAGAAACCCGGGAACTGCAGAAATGGGAGAATTTATATGTTGGAGATGCAGGCAGTAAACAACATCGATCTTGTATCATTAAACCGTCTTCTGCGCTATGCAGTATATCTCCAGGTTATTTATCTACCTGTGCGCCGTTCTTACATTATATTGTGTCTGTATTAGACCCCACTGCTCCTTCTATAGATTTACATAAGAAATAACTGTAAATTATGGCTATTCCATCTAAAATAGGGACAAAATAAGTTTTTATCTATCAATCTGAATCCAATTCTTGCCTCTAACCTTAATCTTGTCTTGGCTATTATCAACTGCATAACATTAGAGCTTGAATACATAAGGAGTACCTATCTTATATTGAGTATTGTCTATCTATCTATCTATCTATCTATCTATCTATCTATCTATCTATCTATCTATCTATCTCATATCTATGACCTAATGACCTATCTATCTGTCTATCTATCCCATATTTATGATTTATCTATCTATCTATCTATCTATCTATCTATCTATCTATCTATCTATCTATCTATCTATCTATCTCATATCTATGACCTAATGACCTATCTATCTGTCTATCTATCCCATATTTATGATTTATCTATCTATCTATCTATCTATCTATCTATCTATCTATCTATCTCATATCTATGACCTAATGACCTATCTATCTGTCTATCTATCCCATATTTATGATCTATCTATCTATCTATCTATCTATCTATCTATCTATCTATCTATCTATCTATCTATCTATCCACCTACCTACCAATCAGATATGTTTTCCCTTCTGTAGCACAGTAGATGTAGGTGCTCAGTAATCTGATGTTTTCTCTGGGATCACTTATGGTAATGCTGTCCTGTGTATTGCCGCGGTCACTGGTGAGAGTCTGCAGAACAGTAAATCCTCCTAGGAAGCTGGAACTGTTTAAACGGACAATTAATAATTTCCCTGTGGGCAAAAAAAAATCAATGTGTGGCTGAGAAAAAGGAGCAGAGAACTTGGAAAGGAAAAACATTTAACTCATTAACTGCAATCTGGTACCAGTCTGGTAACGTATTGTTTTCTTTGCACCTTGTGGGTAGTGGTGCAGAACTGAGCTGCACCACTACCACACCTAAAAAGCTATGTGGAAATTCTTTTCTTAATACAGCGCCATTTGGGAGACATCATTTTACCGCTTCTCACTTTTTTCCTAATTGAAATGGCAGGTGTATGGACTGATAACAAAAAATGCTAAATAATGTGAACTCTACCTCATATGTAAAAAAAACTCTCTTAACTGCCCCCTATAGATGACTTGCTGTATAATAAATGGCATGCATTTTCATACTGTTGCCGCATCTTGACGCTACTCCGAGTCCTGACACATACAGCTCTGCAAAGGACAGGGCTCTGGCTCTCACATATCAGCATACTCCTCTGAACCTGCTTCCATGGACCACTTGGTTATCATTTCTGATTGCTGGGAGCACCCCTAGTATCTAATCATGATCAAGTTGAGTGCATTCCGATGATCTGACTGATCCTGATGGACTACCTTCCAGGAATTTATAATACTTCCTTGTGCTACAGGAAAGTAGGGTCTGCTTTCAATTAAACCCCCTTTGAATGGCTTCAATGCTTTATCTCTCCAATTTCCCTAATCAGACAGTCTGATAAAGGACTACTGGTCAAAAAAGATTTCTGTGATGTTTGGAGTATCTAAAAAAAATATCATCGTTACCCTGAGCTCTGCTCATTTTAGATATTTATGGTTGTAGTTGACTCTAGAAATGGCTTGATCTCATCTGCTCTTCTAAGGTCAGGTAATCTCTGTAACATAAAAAAAATTCAAGGGGTTTTCTAGATTTAGGAAAACATGGCTACTTTCTTCTACAAACAGCATCACCACACCTGTCCACAGACTATATGTGGTACAGTGGCTTAACCCCCTTTATTTTAATGGAGTTCAATTGGAATACCAGACATAATTGATGGACATGTGGAATTGTGGCAATGTTTTTGGCAAAAAGCAGCCTTGCCTTTTGAATCCTGGACAAGCCTGATGGTGCTTGGAATAATTAAAATGTTGCACTTTTACCCAAGTAAGGTCACTGGTATATAGGAAAAGCAAAGAAAGAGGTTATATGGGAAATTGAACAGATTAACAATGAGACGAATCAAGCCTTTAGCATTGTGTCAAGTTGCCATCTGGAAGGAAACTTTCACATAGTTCTAGGTGGCCATAAACAGGCCAGTTCATGGATGTCTAAGCTTTGAGTTGATGGCTATTGAAGTCACATGAAGAGAAATCGATGCCTTAAAAAAAAAAAAAAAAAGGCCAGTATGGGTGTTCCCTTTATGTCTCATTGGGTGGAAAGCCAAAGGACACAAGATGATGAATGGCAAGCAGCCAAAGACAATCCAACTCTTGTGATTCAGTCTTCAGCAGATATGTGTTTGGTGTTGGACTTGGTCCTCTAAAAATTTCAAATTTCACCTAAGATTTGTCTACAACTTGTGAAGTTCATCTCTTGACTCATGTCTATGAGGAGCTTCATTCTCTTACATTTATAATGTCATATTGAATTTTTTTTAATGATGTACGTATTGAGCATTGAACATTGTAATTGTGTATTACATTACGCTTTTTGATTCTTTTCTCTTAGACGGAACCTGAAGTCATTGAAGAAACAAATATCGATAGGGTAAAGCAAGCAAGAACGTATATCAAACCTCGTCAAGCTAAAGGCCATTCGGAGACATCCACCCTGAGCTCCCAGCCATCTATTGATGAAGTGCGGCAGCAGATGCACATGTTGCTGGAGGAAGCTTTTAGCTTGGCATCCGCAGGGCATGGTGGAGCCAAACGGCAAGCGGATCCGTATGCCTCCGTTCAGCATATGCCATATTCAGAAGTTGTCACCAGTGCCCCTGGCACAATGTCACGGCCTCGCATGCAGTGGGTACCGACTTATGGGCCAGAGGTATATCAGTACAGTCTGCCCAGACCAGTAAGTTATTTTCAACTTACAGTTTAGTTGCCATCTGTAATGTAATATGTTAAAAAAATATATCAAAAAGAGCTAAAACATTAAACTATAGAAGATAGTTCACCATATCCAGCCAACTTTTACCTTTTTACTGGGTTGTCAATGGTTAAAGTAACCACTGGTAAAAGGGTTGTCACCCAGCTAAGACTGCAGCTCAGACTGTCATTATACATAATGTAATTTATGTATAATGTTCCTTAACTGTTCAAAGGGGTATTCCCCGATAGCTACAGGATACCCCATAAATACCTAATAAGACTTCAGAGATTTACACCTGTCTCGGAGGTATGAAGACCCTGAAGCTTCCACGACTCCAATAGCAGTGAAAGAAGAGAACCTCTGTATCTATTCCATCCTGAAGGTAGTAGGGTAGGACCAGGGGTTGGAGACCCCAATTCTCAAGATAGATGCAAATGTGGGACACACATCTATCAAACATTTATGGAATAATCAGCCTAAAATAAGATTATATTCAAGATTATGGGGGTCATTTATTAAGACTGTCGTTTTCTACACCTGTCGATCCTTATAACCCCTGAGCTGGCGATGGATCCGCTGAAGTAATGTACAGGCGCCGGCTTCTACATAACTTCGGCGCATCCACCGCCAATCTAAATCTACGCCAGTTTCCTTGCTGGTTTACATTTAGAACATTTTCTACGCCTGAAAATGATAAATGAGATGGGCCTGGCAGCCTGTTCTCTTCACCACCCACGCCACCCCCCCCCTTTTTTTAGACCTGGCATGAGCAGGAAAAAGTCCCAGATTGCGGCGCAAACACTGTACAGATTACAGGTTGTGTGCGTAACTTTATATAGCAATACAAGCTGAACTTATACAGTCATGGCCGTAAATGTTGGCACCATGAAAAGTATTTCTCACAGAAAAGTATTGCAGTAACACCTGTTTTGCTATACACATGTTTATTCCCCTTGTGTCTATTGGAACAAAACCAAAAAAGGGAGGAAAAAAAGCAAATTGGACATAATGTCACACCAAACTCCAAAAATGGTCTGGACAAAATTATTGTCACCCTTTCAAAATTGTGGATAAATAAGATTGTTTCAAGCATGCGATGCTCATTGAAACTCACCTGGGGCAAGTACCAGGTGTGAGCAATATAAATCACACATAAAAGCAGATAAAAAGGAGAGAAGTTCACTTAGTCTTTGCATAATGTGTGTGTGCGCCACACTAAGCATGGACAACAGAAAGAGAAGAGAACTGTCTGAGGACTTGAGAACCAAAATTGTGGAAAAATATTGACAATCTCAAGGTTACAAGTCCATCTCCAGAGATCTAGATTTGCCTTTGTCCACAGTGCGCAACATTTTCAAGAAGTTTGCAACCCATGGCACTGTAGCTAATCTCCCTGGGCGTGGACGGTAGAGAAAAAATGATGAAAGGTGTCAATGCAGGATAGTCCGGATGGTGGATAAGCAGCCCCAAACAAGTTCCAAAGATATTCAAGCTGTCCTGCAGGCTCAGGGAGCATCAGTGTCAGCGCAAACTATCCGTCAACATTTAAATGAAATGAAACGCTATGGCAGGAGACCCAGGAGGACCCCACTGCTGACACAGAGACATAAAAAAGCAAGTAAGCCAAAATCCTTCTGGGAAAATGTATTGTGGACAGATGAGACCAAGATAGCTTTTTGGTAAAGCACATCATTCTACTGTTTACTGAAAACGGAATGAGGCCTACAAAGAAAAGAGCACAGTACCTACAGTGAAATATGGTGGAGGTTAATTGATGTTTTGGGGTTGTTTTGCTGCCTCTGGAACTGGGTGCCTGGAATGTGAGGATAACCAACGGATTTTGGGTCGGACTGTAGAGCCCAGTGTCAGAAAGCTTTTGGGTTTGCGTCCGAGATCTTGGGTCTTCCAGCAGGACAATGACCCCAAACATACGTCAAAAAGCACCCAGAAATGGATGGCAACAAAGCGCTGAAGAGTTCTGAAGTGGCCAGCAATGAATCCAGATCTAAATCCCATTGAACACCTGTGGAGAGATCTTAAAATTGTTGTTGGGAAAAGGCGCCCCTTCCAATAACCTGGAGCAGGAAGAGTGCTCCAGAATTCCGGGTGAGAGGTGTCAGAAGCTTATTGATGGTTATAGGAAGCTACTGATTTCAGTTATTTTTTCCAAAGGGTGTGCAACCAAATATTAAGTTAAGGGTGCCAATAATTTTGTCCAGCCCATTTTTGGAGTTTGGTGTGACATTATGTCCAATTTGCTTTTTTTCCTCTCTTTTTTGGTTTCGTTCCAATACACACAAAGGAAATAAACATGTGTACAGCAAAACACGTGTTACTGCAATACTTTTCTGTGAGAAATACTTCATTTTCTTTAAAAATTTCAGGGGTGCCAACCTTTACGGCCATGACTGTATATAAAATGAATGTGAGGAACACAGAAACAGACACTAATATAATAAATAATATACATATAGGTAAAATATATCACGGAGAGTATATTCTGTGGTGATGATCGGACTCTTCATATCTGTTTATTCAGCATCCAGGGATATAAATCACTTATGAAAAGAGAATAAATGAATGATGACAGAATAGGATGATTGCGGAGATGCTATGAGAGTCACAGAATGGGTGACAAGCGGCTTATAGCCCAGAGCTAATTAGAGGCATTTCAGTAAGCTTGTCTGGATATGTTACAGAAATCGCCCAGCCTGCTGTATTCTTGCATATAATCTACATTGCAGACTGCTGTGTTTTAGGTATATAGGTCTGCATATTGAAATGCACAGAAAAATTCCACTTCCAGATTAACCCCTTACTGCTTTGTACAATGTATGATAATATAACATTTTTGTACAGAACATTTTCCCTTAAATCAAAAAATTCATCTTTTCTTTGAAATGGTTAAAGATCACATTCAGACAATTGATCGATGTAATGGACCTGCTGTGTTATTTCTTAGCACTACAATGTTCCAAGGTCACATTAAGGCCTCATGCACACGACTGTTGTTTGCTTCCGTGTCCGTTACGCCGATTTTAGCGTTTCAGGTGCCGACACATTCATTTCTATGGAGCCGTTGAAAATGCGGATAGTGCACCGTTTGCCATCCGCGTCCGTGATCCGTGGTTCCAGTCCGTCAAAAAAATATAACCTGTCCTATTATTTCCGCGGAAAACGGTCCGCAGACCCATTCAAGTCAATGGGACCGCTAAAAAACGCGGAGGCACACAAGATTGTCATCCGCGTCCGTTTTATTCCTATCATTTGCATGGCAAACCTGTCTTAGACTTTTTTTTAACATTCCTTTATGTCTGGTGATCCTCCAAAAATAAAGAAAGACACACGGAAACAAAAATGGAACAACGGAACCCCATTTTGCGGAACGGAACACAACAACGGTCGTGTGCATGAGGCCTAATAACCAGAAAACTTGATAGATAGCATGCCTAAGTGCACAACACTGGATATGTTGCTAGTGGGCAGCTGAACTGTAATCAACATACAGTCAGGTCCATAAATATTGGGACATCAACACAATTCTAACATTTTTGGCTCTATACACCACCACAATGGATTTGAAATGAAACAAACAAGATGTGCTTTAACTGCAGACTGTCAGCTTTAGGCCTCTTTCACACTACTGTTTTTTTTTTCCGTTTTGTGGGCCGTTTTTTGCGGTCCGTATACGGTCCGTATACGGAACCATTGATTTCAATGGTTCCGCAAAAAAAACGGAATGTACTCCGTATGCATTCCGTTTCCGTATTTCCGTTTTTCCGTTCCGTTTTAACATAGAACATGTCCTATATTTGGCCGCAAATCACGTTCCGTGGCTCCATTAAAGTCTATGGGTCCGCAAAAAAACGGAATGCATACGGAAGTGCATCCGTATGTCTTCCGTATCCGTTCCGTTTTTTGCGGATCCATCTATTGAAAATGTTATGCCCAGCCCAATTTTTTCTATGAAATTACTGTATACTGTATTTGCCATACGGAAAAACGGAACGGAAAAAGGGAACGGAAACGGAAACACAACGGAAACAAAAAACGGAACAACGGATCCGTTTAAAACGGACCGCAAAACACTGAAAAAGCCATACTGTCGTGTGAAAGAGGCCTTACTTTGAGGGTTTTTACATCCAAATCAGGTGAACTGTGTAGGAATTACTACAGTTTGCATATGTGCCTGCCACTTGTTAAGGGACCAAAAGTAATGGGACAGAATGATAATCATAAATCAAACTTTCACTTTTTAATACTTGGTTGCAAATCCTTTGCAGTCAATTACAGCCTGAAGTCTGGAACGCATAGACATCACCAGACGCTGGGTTTCATCCCTCGTGATGCTCTACCAGACCTCTACTGCAACTGTCTTCAGTTCCTGCTTGTTCTTGGGGCATTTTCCCTTCAGTTTTGTCTTCAGCAAGTGAAATGCATGCTCAATCTGATTCAGGTCCGGTGATTGACTTGGCCATTGCATAACATTCCACTTCTTTCCCTTAAAAAACTCTTTGGTTGCTTTTGCAGTATGCTTTGGGTCATTGTCCATCTGCACTGTGAAGCGTCGTCCAATGAGTTCTGAAGCATTTGGCTGAATATGAGCAGATAATATTGCCCGAAACACTTCAGAATTCATCCTGCTGCTTTTGTCAGCAGTCACATCATCAATAACTACAAGAGAACCAGTTCCATTGGCAGCCATACATGCCCACGCCGTGACACTACCACCACCATGCTTCACTGATGAGGTGGTATGCTATAGGATCATGAGCAGTTCCTTTCCTTCTCCATACTCTTCTCTTCCCATCACTCTGGTACTAGTTGATCTTGGTCCCATCTGTCCATAGGATGTTGTTCCAGAACTGTGAAGGCTTTTTTAGATGTAATTTGGTAAACTCTAATCTGGCCTTCCTGTTTTTGAGGCTCACCAATGGTTTCCATCTTGTGGTCAACCCTCTGTATTCACTCTGGTGAAGTCTTCTCTTGATTGTTGACTTTGAAACACATACACCTACCTCCTGGAGAGTGGTCTTGATCTGGCCAACTGTTGTGAAGGGTGTTTTCTTCACCAGGGAAAGAATTCTTTGTTCATCCACCACAGTTGTTTTCCGTGTTTTTCCGGGTCTTTTGGTGTTGCTGAGCTCACCGGTGCGTTCCTTCTTTTTAAGAATGTTCCAAACAGTTGTTTTGGCCGCACCTAATGTTTTTGCTATCTCTCTGATGGGTTTGTTGTGTTTTTTTCAGCCTAATGATGGCTTGCTTCACTGATAGTGACAGCTCTTTGGATCTCATCTTGAGAGTTGACAGCAACAGATTCCAAATGCAAATAGCAGACTGGAAATGAACTCTGGACCTTTTATTATCTGCTCATTGTAATTGGGATAATGAGGGAATAACACACACCTGGCCATGGAACAGCTGAGAAGCCAATTGTCCTATTACTTTTGGTCCCTTAACAAGTGGGAGGCACATATGCAAACTGCTGTAATTCCTGCACCGTTCACCTGATTCGGATGTAAATACCCTCAAATTAAAGCTGACAGTCTGCAGTTAAAGCTCATCTTGTTTGTTTGATTTCAAATCCATTGTGGTGGTGTATAGAGCCAAAAATGTTAGAATTGTGTCCATGTCCCAATATTTATGGACCTGACTGTATATCTACATAAGTAATTCAAAATGTTAGCAAATCATATAAGAATTTAAAGGCTTAATCAGGATGCAGCAAGGGATTAGAGAGGAGCAGTACTTATCTACAGTAGTTGATATGCCACAATGGATGTAGACCACTCCAGATTATTCATGTGAAGCCTAAGAGATGGGTCGTTGATCCAGGCAGTTATTCTGATGCCTGATTCGAGTCGGGAAGGAATTTTTTTCCCCTAAAGTGGGTAAAAAATTGGCTTCTACCTCACAGTTTTTTTTTTTTGCCTTCCTCTGGATCAACTTGCAGGATAACAGTCCGAACTGGATGGACAAATGTCTTTTTTCCTATGTTACTAGGTTACTATGTTACTAGACCAGTGACAATGGTGCTGTAGATTATGTGCATTGCAGTAACGATTGGCAAATCCCCCCCCCCCTTCATTTTTTTATAAGGACTTTGCAGCTACAGCCTGAACCATGTCTCTGTTTTTTATGTACAACTATGTTGGTAACAATGGGACATTTTTCCTTGGTACCTACAAGGAACATGAGGGCATGTGCCTAGGGTGTCAGGAAGGATGACGGCAGCACTTTACAGAGAAAACTAATGATTTATGTTGATTCTTTCACCTTAGTGATGCTGCTTCTCAAGTCTCCTTATCACTAACTTTTGTTTATTGTAGCGACAAGTTAGAGGAGTTAACCCTTACCTTGCTTACCTATAACTAATGTAACTAATCTTTTCAATAAGGCAGTTTTAGGGTTAAGTCCCCTGATGTGTTGCTGCTGTTAATAAAAGTAAGTGATAAGGAGACATTTGAGCAGTCAGATGAGGAGAAAGGTGAAGCCAGTATATGACCCATATGTACATTGCTACCTGGTAGAGAGAATTTTGATGCCTATCACACAGAAGATGATCCACACACTGGCACCAAAGTTGTAAAGCTGCTCAGTATAACAAAAAAAAAAAAAACCAGAAGCTTTCCTTCATTTGGGGCAAATATAAATTTTTCTGCCCTGGCTAAATACGCCAGCAAACACATTATGGCTGTTTGGCACTCTCCCCAATCCCGGCACTTACCACACAATGCACATGCTCTGCCAGCCCTTCCTGACACCTTGACATGTACACCCTTGTACAGAACGTAAAAAAATAAATGAATAAAGCTTGCTACAATTGTATCAAATCTAGTAAATCCTCTGTAAAGCAACTTTCACACTCGCGTTTGGTGCGGATCCGTCTTGTATCTGCACAGACGGATCCGCACCGATAATGCAAACGCTTGTATCTGTTCATAACGGATCCGTTTGCATTATTCATTCAAAAAAAAGTCTAAGTCAAAACGGATCCGTCTTGACTTACATTGAAAGTCAATGGGGGACGGATCCGTTTTGAATTGCACCATATTGTGTCAGTGAAAAACGGATCCGTCCCCATTGACTTACATTGTAAGGGATCAGACACCTGGGACCCCCACCAATCGGCTGCGTGAGGAAGGTCACCGCGCCCTCAGAGCTTCGCGGCCTCCTCGCAGCTTGCCAAGCACAGCACCGTACATTGTATAGCGGCTGTACTTGGTATCGCAGCTGACACCCATTCACTTGAATGGGGCTGAGCTGCGTTTAGGCCATGTGACCGATGAAAGCTATGTCACTGGCCTAGGGAAAGCTTCAAGATGGCTGCTGAACTCCTGTGAGTGCCATGGCCTTCGCAAATAGCTGATCGGCAGTGGTCCTGGGTGTCTGACCCCCACCGATCAGTATAAAAAAAAGTTGGAAAACCCCTTAAATTTTTTTCCATTCATATACAAAACGTTCTGTTCATTAGTGTTGGTTTGACCAGAGAAACACTCGGCGTATGTTAAGCGATTTCCTAAATATTTTTCTTCTCCAACAGAATTACCGATTTTCTCAACTACCTGAAATGGTCGTAGGTTCTCCGCCACCACCGGTACCCCCCCGGACAGGTCCTGTTGCTGTCCCCTCTCTAAGGAGGTAAAGCTAATTTTGTGTCCTATTTCTACATTAAAGGGGTTATCATCACACTAGAATGATTTAGCACTTATCCACTGGAACACCTCACCATCCTGAAAACGGGGAGTGGTTGTGCGTGCGTTGGTCCACCACTCTATTCACCTAAGGCCTCATGCACACGACCGCTGTTGTGTTCCGTTCCGCAAAATGGGGTTCCGTTGCTCCGTGATCCGTTTCAGTTTTTGTTTCCGTGTGTCTTCCTTTATTTTTGGAGGATCACCAGACATGAAGGAAAGTAAAAAAAAATCTAAGACAGGTTTGCCATGCAAATGATAGGAAAAAAAACGGACGCGGACGACAATCTTGTGTGCCTCCGTGTTTTTTAGCGGCCCCATTGACTTGAATGGGTCCGCAAACCATTTTCCGTGAAAATAATAGGACAGGTTATATTTTTTTGACGGACTGGAACCACGGATCACAGACGCGGATGACAAACGGTGCATTAGCCGAGTTTTCAATGGACCCATTGAAAGTCATGGGGTCCGCAGAAAATCACGAAAAACGGCACAACGGACACGGAATAAAACAACGGTCGTGTGCATGAGGCCTTAGTGAAACTGAAGGAGTGCTGTCTACATGTGCTCTACTGCTCCATTCAGAGAGGGGACTTGGGAAACCCTCTTTCTCAAGATCGAGGGATGTTCCAGTGGTCAAACCCTCCACAAGCCATCATGTATAACCTATGCTGTGGATACCTTTTGGGGGGTATGACCCATTTAAAGGGGAATTCTGTTTTTTGCAATTAAATGTCCGTTTTTCCAGTACCCTTTCTGTATTGATTCCTTGATGGTTTTCACGATCTTTGCTCGCTGTGATTTAATAGGAAATACAGATCCACTCTGGTCATTTGATAGACACACAGTTGCATGGCTTGTTGCGTTTACAGTACGGTTATACAGAAATAATGGGGACTACTCCTTTAATAACTACTCAATTAAATGGTTTGCTATGCTGTAGTAAATTGTGGCATAATTGCTTTATCTCAAGGACTCGTCGTCAAGTTACTCATCAGTGACTGTTATATTTCAAGGGACTCATTTACAGGACAACTTCTTAAGTCCCGAACTGTTTTGCTTATTTTAGGTATTAAAAGGGCATTTCCATTCAAAACTCCACCGTGAATGTAATGCCGGCTGATATTTCTGTTTCCCGCTGTGTTCTTTCTTGGAGACTACATTTGCCAATGTCAGAGGGCAGCGTAGAAAGCTTATTAGTTGTGCAAAAATTGCCAGCTGCTTTCTGTTCATTCATTGCCCAGCAGGCAGCGGTATTATAGATCTCTATTTGGAAAACCTTATCGCTTTTCATACAGGTAGAACTGGTAACCCTTTAATGTGACAAAGCAGTGTATGCAGTATCCCCAATGCTTACCGTGTACCTGTCTAGTGCTAGTTTTACCGTTGCCAACCACAGGACTGCTCCCATTAGTTTTTGTTTTTCTTTAGACAACTTGGACAAAGATAGTAAAAATCCAGCAAAAAGGAAGCATAAAGGATTGGCTGTAAGGTCCCCATGGTCTGGGGTGCACTCACTCTCTTCTGCTCATAAAGGGCCAGAGCGCACGCATCCTTGTCTCATCCAGCCAAAGACGGTACATCCAGAAGTGACCAGTCTTTGGCTGGATGAGACAAGGATGTGTGCGCTCTGGCCCTTTATGAGCAGAAGAGAGTTCCTGTTTCCTGGGTCCATTCACACGTCCGTGTGTGTTTTGCGGATCCACAGATCCGTGGATCCGCAAAACACGGACATCGGCGATGTGCGTTCCGCATTTTGCGGACCGCACATCACCGGCATTCTAATAGAAAATGCCTCTTCTTGTCCGCAATTGCGGACAAGAATAGGACATGTTCTATTTTTTTCGGGATCAGAATTGCGGACCCCGGAAATGCGGATCCGCAATTCCGGATCTGGGCAGCACATTCTGCTGCCCCATAGAAATGAATAGGTCTGCAATTATTTTGCGGAACGAAATTGCGGACGTGTGAATGGACCCTAAGAGTATTGCTTGACCCATTGGTGCTATGCACTGGTGTCCCTAACTCCTGTGGGTTAGCAGCCAAAGACATCAGAATTATTCCAAGAGATAGCGTCCTGGTGTATTCAAGTTAGGCCGAATGCACACGGCCGTGTTCCGCTGCCGAGAGCGGTCCGTGGTATGCTCTCGGCCGCGGAACACAGCCGCGTGCATTCGGCCTTAGGCCTCTTTCACACTACAGTATGTCGATTTCAGAGTTTTGCGTTCCGTTTTTCACGGATCCGTTGTTCTGTTTTTTTGTTTCCGTTGTGTTTCCGTTCCATTTTTCCGTTCCGTTTTTCCGTATGGCATATACAGTATACAGTAATTACATAGAAAAAATTGGGCTGGCCATAACATTTTCAATAGATGGTTTAGAAAAAAATGGAACGGATGCATTTCCGTATGTGTTCCATTTTTTGCGCACCCATTGACTTGAATGGAGCCACGGAACGTGATTTGCAGCCAAATATAGGACATGTTCTATCTTTCAACGGAACGGAAAAATGGAAATACGGAAACGGAATGCATACGGAACACATTCCGTTTTTTTTTGCGGAACCATTGAAATGAATGGTTCCGTATATGGACCGTATATGGAACGCAAAAAACGGCCTGCAAAACGGAAAAAAAAAACAGTAGTGTGAAAGAGGCCTAAAAAGGTGAATACCAGGGGACTCCTCCTGGGTCTAGCCCTAAGGCCTCTTTCACACGACCGTATGGCTTTTTCAGTGTTTTGCGGTCCGTTTTTCACGGATCCGTTGTTCCGTTTTTTTTTGTTTCCGTTGTGTTTCCGTTTCTGTTCCGTTTTTCTGTTCCGTTTTTTTGTATGGCATATACAGTATACTGTAATTACATAGATAAAATTGGGCTGGGCATAACATTTTCAATAGATGGTTCCACAAAAACGGAACGGATACGGAAGACATACGGATGCATTTCTGTATGTGTTCCGTTTTTTTTGCGGACCCATTGACTTGAATGGAGCCACGGAACGTGATTTGCGGGCAATAATAGGACATGTTCTATCTTTCAACGGAACGGAAAAACGGAAATACGGAAACGGAATGCATACGGAGTACATTCCTTTTTTTTTTCCTGAACCATTGAAATGAATGGTTCCGTATGCGGACCGTATACGGAATGCAAAAAAACGGCCCGTAAACGGGAAAAAAAAAAAATGGTCGTGTTAAAGAGGCCTTAGTCCAACTGGTTGGTTGGTGCAGTGATTCCACAACCTTGGCCCGTAACAGTACCAATAGATTAGTGCCACTCATGCATGTATCCTGAATGGGGAAAGAAAAGAAAGATGCTGCCAGGTCCCCCGACAGTGGATTATACCAGGTACCCCGACAGCGGATTATCTCCCCAAAAGCAAAAAGATTGAGCACGATCCTTATCTCCCTCAACATCTGCTGTGAGGGAAGACTTGAGTGATGCCCACACACAATAGATGGTCAACCAATCTGCCCCACAATGAGTGATCACTACATGTTCATAAGGAGTCTTTTACTATTTAGCATGCCTTGTTACTTTGTGTTTTTGCCTCATTTTCCACTCTTTTCTATGGGTCCAAAAGGAGGCCTACCCAGTGGTTAGTGCAATGTCCTATAGAGGCTAATGGTAACATGTCCTAGAGCTTCTTCCTCCAGAAATCTCAGTAATGCAGCAGTGAAACACCAAAAGTATATCCTTGTGGCTTTTGCTATGTTTTAATGTAGTGGTGTGGCCTCCTGCACTGCTCCTGCCATCTGAGAACCGTATACAAGTAAAGAAGGCTCTATAGATCATCTAAAACCCATCCCAAAATTAGGATAATTCTCCATAACGTTTCCTGGTGCTGCAGGATGTGAAAATCATTTTTTTAATGACCTCCAAATGACTTGACAGAGAGATTCTCACGTACCGCACATTAAACAGGGAACACCTGATTTAGTTGCTGTGCGATTCAAGCAAAATCACTGCAGTAATAGTGGCAGGGTTTTTTTTTTGCATTTTAATTGACGGTTCCGCCAGCTGCAAATCAATACTCCTCTTTTCCTGGTAAATTCTGCCACCTAGTGGTTGATGGGCTTACTATCAGTTAGCTTTTTTCTTTAGCCCATAAGAAGTGGAACATAGCTGAACAGTCATATGTGATGTGTATAAAAACCTGGGATCTGCCTAATGTGGAAAAGAGGGACAGGCAAAACTATTCCAACATGGCCGGCCAACATTTGTCCTGGGAATGAGCAGCTAATATGCATTGACAGTGTCCAAAGACATCAGATAATTAGCAGATCCCAACAATAATTGACTGGATCCTCCATATTTTGGTTGAACAGCGATGGCCATATTTATTTTATTACTGAAATCCCAGAATTTGTTCACATTTTTTTTGAATTTTTTTTTGAATGCACAGGCCTGTAAGCCTGCATAGATGCTCATAATGCAAGCAGTAAACTGTACAGCCTGAACCAGTGAGTACTATTAATCTGGGCACAGTATGGCTTCTATCTGGGTATTGCCCTATTGATTTGGGCATTGTATGTCTTCTGTCTGGGTATTCCACTATTGATCTGGGCATTGTATGTCTTCTGTCTGGGTATTGCCCTATTGATTTGGGCATTGTATGTCTTCTGTCTGGGTATTGCCCTATTGATTTTTGACATTGTATGGCTTTTATCTGGGTATTGTATTGCACTATTGATCTGGGCACTGTATAGTTTCTATCTGACTATTGCATTATTGATCTGGGGGCGTTAAACGGGTTATATCTGCATATTGTATTGCACTATTGATCTGGACACAGTATGGCTTCTATCTGGGTATTGCACTATTGATCTGGGCATTGTATGGTTTCTATCTGGGTATTGTATTGCACTATTGATCTGGGCATTGTATGGTTTCTGTATGGGTATTGTATTGCACTATTGATCTGGGCATTGTATGGCTTCTGTATGGGTATTGTATTGCACTATTGATCTGGATACCATATGGCTTCTATTTTGGTATTGCACTATTGATCTGGGCATTGTATGGTTTCTATCAGGATATTGCACTATTGCTTTGGGCATTGTATGGCTTCCATATGGGTATTGTATTGCACTATTGATCTGGACACAGTATGGCTTCAAGTGAGAATTTTTTTTTTCTAGCTATATGTCACTGTTGTTCTTGCACAGTATAACAGACACTGGCACAATTGTATGTTTGTATTGCAGGAGTAACTATGTTCAGAGGGGTATGTAGTAGTTAGAATAAAAAAACAGTTTTAGTATAACCATAACCTATATTATTATTGACTCAACAGAAAATGCTTTGTTGCATAGTAGAAATTACCCAGATAGCATAGAAAGAAATTGGTAGTATTTGATATAGTGACACCTAGTGGCTATCAGTGACATTGCATGTTAAAAATGTAAAGGTCCTCATAATGCACAAAAATATAATGAGATATTTTTAGAATTGCATTAATAATGATTTTATTAATTTGGTATGTATGTGATCCTATGCAGTAACCAGTATTGTGTTATCCTATATAGGTCTACATCAGATATGGCAAACAAGAACAGGGTGCCAGAGCCTGGTGGAAATGACCCAGGTCCAGGTGAGCATGTGAGGTTTCCAGCCGTTTCAAGGGTGCCTGTCCCTGTGGCCCAAGCAAATCAGTCGGTATCAAATTATTCAGGTGAGGCCACGTCACCATGAACATGTGCTAAGATACTTAATCCATGGGCAACCATTTACTGAAGTGTTATCACCGTTATACTGCTTTATTATAATATTCATCATTACCATTAGAATTCATTAACCACCATGTGGGAGGCTTATGGGCCGTGAGTCTGCTCAGGTTTTGTGGAATGCCTATGGCAATCTGGTGATAGACTGTTTCTAAAATGGCTCTATGGCTTAATATACATAGATATCAAATAATGTATTATAAACCACCTCTTTGAGAAGGCAACTTCCTCCTCCCGACCAGAATTCCTATGACAGATATTCCGTTCTACCATACTGGCCATCTGTTTTTTGCAGAAGAAGAATGCTTATCAATGCAATTTTGGGTGGTCTTCTTAAAGAGGATTCATTGTATGCCTGCAGTGATGGGTACTGACAACAGAAAGTCCTTGGTCAAGAGCAGTATACTAGATGGCAGCGGGATGCTAGCCATAGAGATCCTTATTCATGGCTCTCCAGAAAAAACCTCACTGGTGTGCAAGTCTAGACAGTAATTGTTCCCCGAACATGTACTGCAATCTAATAAGATTTAGGGTCCATTCACACGTCCGCAACTTGCAGATCCACAGACACCGGCCATGTGCGTTTTGCATTTTGTGGACCGCACATGGCCGGCACTATGATAGAAATGCCTTTTCTTGTCTGTGGCTGTGGACAAGAATAGGACATGTTCTATTTTTTTGCGGGGCCGTGGAACGGTAGTGCGGATAGCACACGGTGTGCTGTCCGCATCTTTTGCGGCCCTGTTGAAAATGAATAGGTCTGCACCCGTTCTGCAATTTTGTGGACATGTAAATGGGCCCTAATGGTCCATTCACACGTCCGTAAGTGTTTTGCAGACCGCACATGGCCGGCCCTCTGATAGATAAGCCTATTCTTGTCTGCGATTGCGGGTAAGAATAAGACATGCTCTATCTTTTTTGCGCGGCCGCGGAACGGAACTACGGATGAGGACAGCACATGGTGTGCTGTCCGCATCTTTTGCGGCCCCATTGAAATGAAAGGGTCCGCAACTGTTCTTCAAAATTGAGGAATGGATGCGGACCCAGAACTAGGCACATGTGAATGGACCCTTAGGGTCCATTTACACGTCCGTGTGTGTTTTGCGGATCCACAAAACACTGACCTCGCCGGCACTTAATAGAAAATGCCTATTCTTGTCCGCAATTGCGGACAAGAATAGAACATGTTCTATATTTTTCGGGATCGGAATTGCGGACCTGCAAGTGCTACCCCATAGAAATGAATGGGTCCACAATTCCGTTCCGCAAAATGCGGAACGAAATTGCGGACGTGTGAATGGACCTTTATAGTATTCGTTTTCTAAAGTAGCAACAGAGTCCTGTTTTTGCAGTGCCCCTGTGTTGCACATATGATATGTCCACCCCGATACATGACTGTAGAGAACTATGAAGATATCTTGTCCAAAGAGCCACCTATATGAATTAGCAGCATGGGGTGAAAATGATCCCAATAGCCTAAAGCTATAGACATCTCCAAGCTCTTGACCATCTACGTCACTGTAGAGTGGTGGGCAATTACTACTATGATCAGATACAGTTATTAGGTAACTTCACCTACCCACATGTCCAAGGTTACCTTTGCTAGAACTTTTCAGCCCTAAAGTACTAACTTTTTCATTGAATGAAGCCAGCAACATTGTCAAGAGCACGGGACCTTCCATCCATTTGTAGTTCACGTGCACTGAAGGTCACCTTGGACATGTTTAACCTGTTAGCAATACCTATAGCATTTGAATACACGCACACTGTATCAGGCGGATAATTGTATGGTTCCGAGACCTCTAAGGCATGCCTGTTATGTTAATTGTATGTTTGTACCGTTCCCATGTTTCCTCCCCAAGAGATATGTTCACATTCTGCTCTATTCCTCTCTCCACAAGAGACAGCCGCTCATTAGCTGTGTTAGAATTTGTAACAGATGATAATAGTAACGTACATGACACAATTACGGCGTGACCCATATGCCACAATGTCGTGTTTATCCATAAATAAAGCTACAGTCAACTGTGTGTAACCGAGGGCAATCCGTTGCTGAAAGTCTGCAGTGTGCAGAATCTGATGTTTTCTATATACCCAATAGTCACGTATACTTGGCAGCAGTGATTACCAAAAATCTGATTACTAGTGCAGATTAGCTAAGAGATGGGGAGATTGAGATGTGGCTCAGTGGGTAGCACTGGTGCCTTGCAGCGCTGGGCTCCTAGGTTTGAATCTGACCAAGGGCAACAGCTGTATGGAGTTTCTTCCCATGTTTGCGTGGGTTTCCTCCCACACTCCAAAGACATACCTTATTATGGCTACATATAACCTTAACCATAGCATATAGCAGTCTATGGGGCCATTCTATACCCCTATACGCCTCCAATTTTATATGGAGGTACGCATAGGTTTTTGGTGTGCGTTTCATATATGGTATGCTCCATCAGACTCTTATTACAGAAGTGCTCATCTAGGGGAGAATATCTTTGTAATATGGCATCACACAGGAGATATTGAGGATTGGCTTTGAATATTGATCTCCCAGAAACCCCATTAATGGCATGTAATAGCTAGTGACAACTCATTGTCTCAGTAGATCCATTTGTCACTGTAATTTTATGGTGGTTCCAGGACATACTCTATCTCAATCAATGCCTTACTTTGTCAGGTAACTCATTGCCTGCTGTATTCGCCATACCAGGGAACAGGGCTGGATACTCCGGTTATTACATTCCACAACCACCAGCTTCCTACCGGAACCAGGCCTGGATGTCATACTCAGGAGAGAATGATTTGCCGGGACAGTGGGCAGACTCGGTAAGTCTTTTCTTTTATTACCCTTGGGGTCACAGAAGCTATAGGTGGGTCATAACGCTGCATGGCAAGGACCATATATACAGAATATAATCTGATCACCCCCACCTATGTGAAAAAATTTAGATTTTCAATTTTGGACACATGACAAGAACATCTACTATAACCAGTGAGTAAAAAGACTCAAACACTAACCTAACCCACCCCACCTCGCTGGTTGTTGTGTGGTCGGTAGATTCTGGTAACACTCAAGTGGAAAAAATTATGGTGAAATCTAAGTCTTACTGATCTTTTCTATTAGATCCATACTCTTTCCCACACCGAACAGAAAGTTAGGGTCTAAGGCATAGATTTTTTTTCTTCTGCTAAAGACTAATTCGATAATTTTCAAGTTGAGATGTGAATTTGGGCAGACAGTGTTTATAAGGTCAGGAGATCAGAGAGAAGAGCTACACATGAGCCGTCAGACAATGAAATTCAAAGAAAACAGACTGATTTTTAACTTTTGTATCTCAGAAATGAATGAACGTTTTTAATAAAGACCAATAGAAAAATATATTTTTAGCCCAAAATGAGTAAAATATAATCATTAAAAAATTGCCATGAAAATGTCCATAGTCTTTAAAGGGAATCTGTCATCAACTTTATGCTAACCTCACTGAGGGCAGCATAAAATAGTGACTGACATGTTGATCTCAGCGGTGTGTCACACATGAGCTAAAAGTAAGTGGTTGCCGAGAACCAGCAACATAATCATTGCAGCCCAGGCCTTGAAAAGAGTCAAATCTAGCTGAGAAGAGTCCTGGTTATTATAATCTCCTGCTCTCTCGCCCATCTGCTGATGATTGGCAGTTCTCTCTAAGAGAAAAAGGGAGAAATCTAGGTATTAGACGGTCAGTCATCAGCAGGTGGTCAGGGAGAGCAGGAATTCATGAATAACCAGGACTCTTCTCAGGTGGCCGTGACTCTTTTCCAGGCCCAGTCTGCAATGATTGTGATGTTGGTTCTCGGCAACCACTTACTTTTAACTTATAAATGACAGACCGCTGAAATCATTTCACCTGTCTCTACTTTATTCTGCCGTTAGTATGGGCAGTATAAAGTTGATGACAGGTTCCCTTTAAAGTTACTTTTTATTACTTTGTCTTAAAAATGCTAAATATCTAGATATTTCTTGTTACTGTAGGTTCCACTCCCAGGATACATTGAAGCGTATCCCAGGTCAAGATACCCACAGAACTCTCCTTCTCGACTTCCCAGGCAGTTTGGCCAGCCAGTGAATTTACATCCAAGCCTAGACCATGCTACTGGACCATCCATTGGAGCTTCTCAACAAAGTCTAGCAGACACTGACACTCCGGACGCCTCCATCACAAATCTATCCACAGCCGCACTGGTTAAAGCCATAAGAGAAGAAGTTGCTAAACTGGCCAAAAAACAGACAGACATGTTTGAGTTCCAGGTGTGAGGACTCCATGACTTCATCTCATGTGCTTCATTGCACCAAATGCTTTGCTGTTAAGTTATGGTAACAGTGCCTAAATGAATAAGAACCTACACGGGATTTTATGATATTTTTATTCAAATGGATAAAGCCGAATGACGTTTGGTTACTAAACTTTGATTTTTATTTATATATGTAAATTATTAAATCATTTTTCTATTGACCTCAAGACCAAACTGATGAATTACTTTTTGTTATGTTGGTAAAATATATCAGTATTACTCGTAATCAAACCTTCGGCCATGTCAGTGTGGATTAGTCAAGACGGGAAGGGCAACTGTGTAGTTGGCTACAGATGTGTTGCTCCCATTGTTTACACTTCTGAGGAACCCATTGTGGGCCGGACTGTATTCCAGTAATGGTGACTGACAGCTCTGCTCTGCAACAGTCCTCCCATGTCTTAACAGTCCCTGCTACTGATGATGGTGTTTATTGTGCTGTTGCCGATGCATCATTGATAGACGCACGGTTTTACAGTGCTGATGTGTAGTTATCTTCCGACACACACACCAATGAATATACTATAATATAAAGCAACTATAAAATATATCTGTCCAGTGATGTTTACCGAATCCAGGAATGTCATGGATGCGTATCTGGATAATGTACATTATTACTTTTTTATCTTTATGATTGCTATCCATTAAACATTATTGACTTGCACCATGAGGACCATTTTTAACATAGATGCCATCATTTTTATTAATACCACATGCCTACACTTGTAGTATCACTTTCATGAACAATACAGAAATTTTAATGGGTCATCTGGTGGAATACATTTTTGTAGATATGGAGCAAATTGGGTTTAAAAAAATAAGAGGCATTACTTACCTTACCGATTGCCCACCACTGCCGTTCTGATGCTTAGCAGGTCCCAACTGGTCTGTTTTTACTGGTCCAGGCTAAACACTTATGAAGTGGCAGGAGATGCCACAGTCAAGCACCGAGGGGAGACCAGTAAATGTCAGAATGGCAGTGGCAGGGAACCAGTGAGGTGAGTAATGCTTCTTTTATTTTATAAACACCTTCTGCCCCTTATCTAAAAAAATATTATTTAAAGGAGTCATCTTATGACCACCACTGGTCTGACTTCATCTGAATCCCTTGGTGAATCGCTGATATCACCTAGGGAGTCTGGCCTACAGCTTCAAATTAATGGCCAACCATTGAATACATGGATGAACCAGGTCCACCAGAGTAAGAGCCGCTCTTTGTTAGCAGCTGTAATCTTACATAGCCAACTGGGATTCGCATCCCCACCTATCCCTTGGTTGAACTTGATGGACTTATGTCTTTTTTCAACCGTATTAACTATTTAACTATGTAACTTTCCATCACATTTTACTCCTTCATGAAGATCCACGCAAGGGTCAGGAGACCCCCATTCTGCTTATCTATGGGAGACCCAGAGGCATATATACAGTGCTGCATTGCCATTACATGCCACTTCTGTCTAACATAGGAAATACATGTGCACAGCCACCAAGAGAGAGACAAGCATATCTACTGTGACTAGATGGTTGGTGCTGCACAGAATGACACTGCAAGATGAATGTGGTCCCCAGGTCAAAGGTTGTGCACCCCTGTGCTAGCAGTTCTGAGGTTATACAAGGCTGTAAGCAAGAAAAAAAACTATCCAACACTCCCTCAAAATATACAGTATAATACATACATTGCAATGCAATCTTAACTTGAGGTCTAGTTAGTGAAAAGTTTCATTGAGCGAGCACTCATTCCTCTCAACATTGAAAGGTTTCTCAGGCTGGCGCTAGTCCGAAGCAGGTAAACTGAGAACCTTGAGTAAATTTGGCTTAGAACCCGATCTCTGGCCGGCTGTACAAACAAGTCTCTGTCTGCTTGAGATTTCTATTATTTAGTAAGAAATAATGCTAAGCCATGAAACAGAGAGCCAAAGAGCCCCTGAAACTAATGAACGTCTACTTTCCAGCCTAGGAATGCTTGGAGATAGAATCCTATTAGCTTTGAGTCTTAATTTAGAATGCACATACAGTAAGGACTTTTTAAAGAACCCCTTTGGTTATGCAAAACAGCTATTATTCATTCCCAATACGGTATATGCAATGAAATATGATATTGTGGTTTGTATAAATTACAACTTCACGGTTCAGCCTCCATAAGATGTGCCACGTATATATGGTCCGATGCTAATACCTTCTAAAACTGGATTTATGACTTATTTTCCATTCCCAGATGCTATGGCTATTATGTGTTCTTGTATATCTACCCAGTATTTCTAGGGTTGGCATGTCTATCACAGATATATCTATCTGATGGTAACACTGAAGCCGTATTTGCTACCAGGACTGGTAACCTACTGAGGTCCCCATTTATCACACTTCATTTTTAGTACTGGGCTCCTTATATAGGACCTCCTGGGTTTGACCACAACCTCTGCACCCAATATAATTACTGTCCTTATGACTCAAACCTCATTTTTGTAAGAACTTGAGAACCATGGAAGAACATATATGTTTCCTAAGGTAAAAGGCATAAATACCGTTTCTAATTTTAACTCTTTGTTTTTGAAATGTTGCCATTTTTTGTTATAAAAGGGAATCTTTTTTTTTAAAACTCTTACAAAAATTTTGCGGAGTCCCTTGATGCAGGGAACTTAATTTCTTTTAGCTGTGGGTCACAATACAATGGCACAAGGAGTTACTTGGGTCTATATTGCAGACCTGTAGGCACTGGGGGGGGGGGGGGGGGGGAGACATACATTTTACGGGAGCTTACTTCTGTAATAGGTAATACGATGGTGCGGTCTGCAATTTATTTTTCCATGAGAAAGTGTACTGTCATGCAAAATCCAAGGCACATTGAGGTACAGTATGAGCTCATAGCGGTCTAGGCGTGCCATATTACAGAGTTGTACCTCATGGGTCCATACGGTCATACACCTTCCATAGTATGATACCCACATTGACTGCACAAATGTATAAAATCCTTAAATTGACCCACTGGTTCAAGCCAAACAAAAATTCACACTAACTGGAGAGGAACACTTACCTGGTGACCTCCTATTCATCTCTTCAACTGAAGATCCTTCAATTTTCAGGCTCTTAGTTTGTCATCCAAGATGATTGCAAAGCTTCTTAGACTACCTGATGTGGTCCAAGGCTCTTCCTGTTTTTCCAGCCCTGTGCATAGGTTGGCCAGCACTGCTCACATGAGTGGAGCTTGCCAATCGGAGGGCAGCAGGAAGTGTCTTGGACGACCGAGTGCAGAGTATGCACCAGGTAGTCTAAGAAGCAGTGCAGCCATCTTGGATGACAGAAAAGGTGACGGGAAATCGGTGCATCTACAGCTTAAAAGATGAAAATCATCAACTGTGTAAATAATTTTTCTTGAACCAGAGGGTCGCTTTAACATGTTTTTTTCTATCTGCAATGCTACAGTTTGTACTACTGACATAAAATGGCATTATTTTTCCCCCTCCAATCTGTTTTCAGTCTAGAGTTTCCAACTTGCAACAAGGTAAATTTTAGGTCTGACGCAATATTACCAAATGACTACAAACAGAATTTGGGGTATCGATGATTTTAAATGTTTCTTTGTCTCTTCAGTATGAATTTTTTTTTTTTATGACATATTTGGTCATGTAAACAAGTCTTATATATGTACATACCTGAAATGTATTTTTGTAATCCTTGTAAATATCTATACAGTATATATTGTACATATATTACAGATATATGCAAACTGTCAGGCTGCAATGGATTGATCCAATGATTAACTTGAATAAAGAGCCGTTTCGGGCAAAGAATAGAAGCTACAAGGACAATTAGCTTGAAGTTACCCCAAGAGGATGAATGTCCACCCACAATAGGAGGATGCTTTCTGTATTAGCTGTCTTGATACATTAGTAATTATTGTTTTATTTTATTTGTCATGCTGCATTGCTTGTGATAATGATCTGATTTATCTATATATTAAAACAATTATTGTCTACACATTTTTCAAACCCATTCAGATGTTTTTAATGCAATGCTCATAGACTAATATCTATCTATCTATCTATCTATCTATCTATCTATCTATCTATCTATCTATCTATCTATCTATCTATCTATCTATCTATCTCTATGTATCCAGGATATGTGGGGTATGGAAAGCACCTGTTGGCACTGGACCAACATTTTCCCCAAAATTGTAAGAGAGAGGGGCATCATGACCCTTGGCCTGATTCCTCTTCTCTCGTTTAGGAATAGTCCTGTGAAGTTAGAGAGCTGTATACTTGTTTCGCCTACAGGGAGGAATCTAATGGATCAATGGGTCCCCTGAGTGCTATGATGTTTCGTTCTGCCCCGTAGACACTGAATGGACCTCCAAACTCCTCCTCTCTAAAGTTGTGAAGTTAGCAGGGGGCCTGGGAGCCCCATTCTAGTGATTGGTGGGGCCTAGAGATGGTCCTGTTCCTCTATCTGAATGGAGCATTTTGGCGATTGGTGGGTTTCCCATTGGTCGTACCCCCACTCATTTGACAGTTATGCCCTATCCGTAGATAGGCAATAGCTTGTTCTAACCAGAATTACATTTTTTTCGTCCAGAGTTCCAAATACCCTGCATAGACATACATTAAAATGTTACGATTCTGCCTGCTTGCAGCCACCACTAGGGGGAGCATAGAATCTTACAGAATACTGTTTTATTATTGTATGCAGTAAGCTCCTAAGCTCCCCCTAGTGGTGGTTGCAAGACAGAATTATTTCATTTATCTCTGTCTCTATGCAAGAGACCTGCAGCTTTGTAGCATCTAAATTAAGCTAGTGCAGAAGACTAATTTGAATCACATTTTGCATTTATTTATGGACCTTCTCCCAGATAGTATTCAGATTTAGGAATTTAGTGTAAGGTAACGTCAATTAACATTAAAATGTTTTCCTTATGGGAATTCTGTAATACAGTGAGCCAGCCTTATGTATGGTATACTCTGAGGCAGGTGATGGAAATGAAGGTGAGGAACTGCACATACACATAAACCTGTATGTAGTACTAGTGGCCACTATGGTATTGTATGATGTGATTCACTGACTGGTCAGTACACTTGAGACATGATGCTATAGACCAACAATTAATGGGATTAGATGGGATAAAAATGCTGCTGTGTCTTCTCCTGCACCCGGTGGAATAATTAGATGAAGTGACCTCCGGATTTGATAAGATTTAATTGCCTGAACCCTCCAGACTTTACTATTTATTACAGCAATTGCTGTTTTTGGGCTCATTGCTGAAACACTTGATTCATGATAACATTAAATCAGGGTCATTGCTACAGTGGAATAGCTCTGAGATTGTTAAGTGATATTTTTTCGGTATTACAGATAGATATTCAGTGTAGAGATGAGCAATTAGATTACTTACAAATTTAAATTCAACCCAAATTTTTTTTTAAATTCTGATTTGTTTAGATAGAATTTTTCCAATAACAGAGACAGAATGAAGAGAGGATTTTTTCCACCTCTCTATCTCCTTCCGAGCCATTACAAGTATTTTAGATTCGGGTATTATCAATTATTACCCGAATCAAATTTCTTTGGTGATTCGAACTAATCGGAATAATATATATATTTTTTTATTTACTCAAGATCATGAAGTCTCATTTAAATGTATACTGTATTTATTATTGTCCTCCTTTTTTAAAGGCGAAATCTATTGAAGTCACAAATTGTGGAAAGCACAAGGACCGGTATCCATGTTTTGCGGATCTGCAATTTGCGGGCTGCAAAACACTATGGCATTCTGAATGAGCCCTTAGGCTGAGTTCACACCACCACTAGTTATTTCCGTTCTTCTGCTCTGTTAGAGGAGCAGAACAATGAAAATAATGTAACGTAGTAACATAGTTTATAAGGCCAAAAAAAGACATCTGTCCATCCAGTTCGGCCTGTTATCCTGCAAGTTGATCCAGAGGAAGACAAAAAAAAAACTTTCACGTAGAAGCCAATTTTCCCAACTTAAGGGGAAAACAATTCCTTCCCGACTCCAATCGTGCAATCAGAATAACTCCCTGGATCAAAGACCCCTCTCTAGTAGCTATAGCCTGTAATATTATTACGCTCCAGAAATACATCCAGGCCCCTCTTGAATTCCTTTATTGTACTCACCATCACCACCTCCTCAGGCAGAGAGTTCCATAGTCTCACTGCTCTTACCGTAAAGAATCCTCTTCTATGTTTGTGTACAAACCTTCTTTCCTCCAGACGCAGAGGATGTCCCCTCGTCACAGTCCTGGGGATAAATAGATGATGGGAGAGATCTCTGTACTGAACCCTGATATACTTATACATAGTAATTAGATCTCCCCTCAGTCGTCTTTTTTCTAAAGTGAATAACCCTAATTTTGATAATCTTTCAGGGTACTGTAGTTGCCCCATTCCAGTTATTACTTTAGTTACCCTCCTCTGGATCCTCTCCAGCCCTGCTATGTCTGCCTTGTTCACAGGAGCCCAGAACTGTACACAGTACTCCATGTGTGGTCTAACTAGTGATTTGTAAAGTGGTAGGACTTTTGCAACCCATTATCTTATTGGCCTTAGCAGCAGCTGCCTGACACATGTTTCTACAGCTTAGTTTGCTGTTCACTAAAATTCCTTGGTCCTTTTCCATGTCAGTGTTACCCAGTGTTTTACCATTTAGTATGTACGGGTGACTTGCATTATTCCTTCACATGTGCATAACCTTACATTTGTCAGTGTTAAACTTCATCTGCCACTTATCTGCCTAAGCCTCCAATCTATCCAGATCCATCTGTAATAGTATACTGTCCTCTGCAGTATATATATATATATATATATATATATATATATACATACAGTATACTGTCCTCTTCCGTGTGAATTACTTTACACAGTTTAGTGTCATCTGCAAAAATTGATATTTTACTGTGCAAGCCTTCTACTAGATCATTAATAAATATATTGAAGAGAATAGGGCCCAATACTGACCCCTGAGGTACTCCACTATTGACAGTGACCCAATCTGAGTGTGTACCGTTTAATAACCACCCTCTGTTTTCTATCACTGAGCCAGTTACTTACCCACATACAGACGTTTTCTCCCAGTCCGAGCATTCTCATTTTATATACTAACCTTTTATGTGGTACAATGTCAAATGCTTTGGAGAAGTCCAGATATACGACATCCATTGATTCGCTGCTGTCAAGTCTAGAACTTACCTTCTCATATAAACTGATTAAATTAGTTTGACATGACCGATCCCTCATGAAGCCATGCTGATATGGCGTTATTTGCTTATTTTCATTGAGGTACTCCAAGATAGCATCTCTTAGAAAACCTTCAAACAGTTTATCCACGACAGATGTTAAACTTACCGGCCTATAGTTTCCGGGCTCTGTTTTTGGACCATTTTTGAATATTGGCACCACATTTGCTATGCGCCAATCCTGTGGAACACTCCCTGTCAGTATAGAGTCCTTAAATATCAGAAATAAGGGTCTGGCTATGACATTACTTAATTCTCTTAGGATACGGGGATGTATTCCATCTGGTCCTGGCGATTTGTATTTCTTCCTGGGTCAGACAAGGCACTTTTAATGGGGAATTTACTTTTACATTCTGCATTTTATCTGACAGTTTATTTTCCTCAGTGAATACAGTGGAGAAAAAAATATTTAATAGCCTTGCTTTCTCCTCATCGCTCTCTGCAACTCCCCCCTCATAACTCTGTAGAGGGCCGACACCTTCAGATTTATACTTTTTACCATATATATAATTGAAGAACATTTTAAAGTTAGTTTTGCTCTCTTTGGCAATTAATCTCTCGGTCTCTAGTTTGGCTGCTTTTATTTGTTCTTTACATATTCTATTTTTTTCCTTATAGTTTTTCAGTGCTTCCTCGCTACCCTCCTATTTTAGTGATTTAAATGCTTTCTTTTTGTCATTTATTGCTCTCTTTGCAGTTCTATTTATCCACATTGGTTTTTCTTGTTCCTTAACCTTTTATTCCCATTAGGTATGTACCTCTCACAATCAGATTTTAGGATGCTTTAAAAATATCCCATTGTGGCTGTATTTTTATTTTTGAGGACTTCGTCCCAGTTAGTTAGGCCTATGGCCTCTCTTAGTTGGCAAAATTTTGCTTCTTTGAAGTTTGGTATTTTTGTTCCTCCCTGAACAAACACTCTTTTGAATGAGTTGGGAAACATAATTGTCTTTGGTTATTGCCAAGAACCTGTTTCCTTTATGAGATATACAGGTTTAAGTTTCCCAGTCTATATCTGGGTAGTTGAAGTCCCCCATAATAACGACCTCATTATGATTTGCCGCCTCGTCTATCTCATTTAGTAGCAGATTTTCTGTGGACTCTGGTATATTAGGTGGTTTATAATAAACTCCTATTAGTATTTTATTATTGTTTTTGCCTCCATGTATTTCTACCCACAGTGACTCCACATGTTGATGTCCCTCACTTATATCTTCTCGGACAGTTGGCTTTAGACAGGACTTTACATAAAGGCAGACCCTCCCCCTCTCCGGTTTTGGCAATCCTTTCTAAACAGACTGTAACCCTGTACATTCTACTGGACAAAAAAGTCCTGCTTGCAGGACTTTTTTATCTGGTCTTTTGGATGAAATCTGCGATGGAGGCCATGAACAAAGTCTCCAATCCAGATGTGAACAAGGCCTTAGCTGCCTCTGGGCCTGTAGCACTGACATGAATGGAAAAAAGTTGCTATTGGTAAATGTTTTTATCTGACTAAACAATGGCCAACTTGCAAACATCAGCATAGATCTCAGCTTACGAATTTGATTTAGGGGAGCTAAGTCAGAAGTGTAGCTGGTGATGTGGGGAAGTCAGAAAATGCTTTTAGGTAGGGATGTGGAGGGGAACACAACATTTGGGTGTCTGGAGATCCTGTCTAGTGAGGGACAGAAGAAGAAGAAGAGGGAAGGAGTCCACAGAGTGGCTCTGTCTTCTTCCCAGAACAGCTCCATCTCCACTGCTGAAATGTAAGTGTAGTGTGTGACTCTATGTGTGTATAATGGGTACATATGTGTGTAATTTTTATATAAGGAGGGACAACCCTTTCTGCATCAGTGTGGGAAGCAAGACTTTCAGAAACAGATTTGCTGCTGGTTGTCATGGAAACCTTTGTTGTTAAGTTCACAGCATGCAACACTGTTTCCTTGCCACTTGCTCAGCATGGCCAGGAAGGAAGGGAACAATTCTGCACAGGGGCATACGGACACTGCCTGTTCAGACAAGACAAGTAGTAGGCTCCGGGTCATATGAGACAAGAGGGAGAGAGCAGTGTGTGTTGGTGCACATGTAATACAGAGGGAGAGTATTACGGATAAATCCTAATCTGGCAGAGCACTCTAAGTACTGTATAGTGGGGCTAGGAAAGTAGCCCTTAGCATTGGTACATTTCCGAGTGTTTTGTACCCCTGGAAGGAGTGCAAGCTGCATGCACCTGCAAAATATTGAGACAGCATGGCAAGTCTGTACAGTGAATTAGACTGTGAAGTGGAATGTGTCTGCAGACACTGACCATTACTGTACCATTTTGCAAGAGTTGTGGGAGAAGTCCCTTAGAGGTTAATATCTGGTTATAGAGATGGACTATTTGTGTTACCCCTAGGGCTCAATACAGGATGGTTTTGTACACCAAGGAAATCCGAGAATTGCTGCAAAAGGTGTTTGTAACTTCTGTGTTTGTAATGTATATACTGTACATGTGTGTATTGTGTGTGTGTGTGTGTGTGTGTAATATGGCATTTCTATGTATGTGTGTGGTATAGCAGTACTATGAATTTGTGTGGTATGGTGGCACTATGTGTGTGTGTTATAGCTGCATGCATGTGAAGCTACATTTTAGGAAAGGGAGGTTTAGTTAAAAGGGGTTTCTGAGATTTTATTACTGATAAAATATCATCTGGATAGGTCATCAGTATCTGATCGGTGGGGGCTCCTGTAAGCACCTCTGCCTTCTTGCAGCTTACCAAGAACAGCGTTGTACATTGTATAGCGGCTGTGCTTAATATCGCGCTCAGCCCCATTCGCTTCAATGGTGCTCACCTAGGCCACTTGACCAATGAACGTGTTGTCACTCGGCCTAGGAAAAGTGGAGAGAAGGCTGCGGCGCTCACAGGAGCACCGGTGTGTTCTCAAACATCTAATCGGTGGGGGTCCCGGGTGTCGGACCCCCACCGATCAGATACTGATGACCTATCCAGAAGATTGGTCATCAGTATAAAAATCTCAGAAAACCCCATTAAGTTTTATGTGTGAATGTACATAGGGGTGAGGTACCACATCTTTGGTAAAGCAAAGCCAAAGGTCTGCATCTCTGATTATGTGATATATTGTGTTTAATTGCTCTCAAACTTGAAGTTTTAGATTTTGTGTTGCGTGTGACTTTAATTTTACTTTTTATGTGTTATTTAGGGATACATATTAAAATTCTATTATGGTTAACAAATTATTAGGTATCCCATTCAGTATTGATTAAAGGGAATGTGTCTTCGAAAAAACTCCTGTTGTTTAAATCACATTTTTATGTTTAACATATTTTTAAAGGATTTTTCATGATGTTATTTTTCATTTTCCATGTCTATATCTATATTTATAAAAAAAACATAAAATCATGCAATTTTCTCTCTGGCCACTAAGCCTACTAACAGGCACCACTTCGTGGTCTGTACAGATCACTTTACTACAGTTACCTGCATATCTGTCATTCTAATCCTGCCTGTAATGTTTTACTAAATTGCTCTTATACAAGTCTTATTCCAGGCATACAGATTTTTTTTTAATTACCGTATTTTTCAGACTATAAGACGCATTCAGAATTTAGAGGAGGAAAATAAGAAAAAAGAAATTTTCATCAAAAACTCAGATCAGACCCCCAGCCTTCATTAGCCTCAGATCAGACCCCCATCAGCCTCAGATCAGACCCCCATCAGCCTCAGTTCAGACCTCAATTAGCCTCAGCTCAGACCCCCATCGGCCTCAGTTCAGACCTCAATTAGCCTCAGCTCAGACCCCAATCGGCCTCAGTTCAGACTCCCATTAGCCTCAGATCAGACCCCTCCATCAGCCTCAGACCCCCACCAGGGAGGATGAGTACAGCCAGCGCAGCATTTCCCTCGTCGATCCCTGTGCCTTCTGGATGCTAATGACCGCTTCCATAATGGAAACGGTCATTAGCATTCGGACTATAAGACGCACTGCAACTTTTCCCCCACTTTTGGCTGAAAAAAGTCTTATAGTCCAAAAGATACAGGCCCTGATTTTTTTGCACTCGCTTGCGCATAATTTATGCGATGGGGCAAAATTTTGCGACTTTTTGCATGTGTACACCACTCACTCCAGTTTTGTAATATGGGTGGGAAAGTGGGCGTGACGAGCTATGATAATGAGTTTCACTCCAGATTTATCATTGAGACTTTTTTAAAAAGTCGAAAATAAGTCGCAATCTCACTCCAGGAGCAGGGTGGAGTAGGAAAATTGGAGTAGCTTCTCTAGACAGAAGTATTAGGTTTAAGGACAAGACACATTTATCAAACAACATGCAACATTTGATAAATGTGGCACAAAGTACTCCAACACAGACTGAAGAAAAACTGACTTAAAATATTTTCCTAATGATAAATCCCCCCACAGTGTATTATTATTATTATTATTATTCAAATGCAATACTTTAATACATCCAAAGTGTGGTGGCTACAAAAGAAGCCATAACAGAACTCATTGACTTTTTATTCATTGCATGAAAGTTGCACATTTTTTCCTCGATTTCTAGAGATGTAATATAGTATAAAAAAAAAAAAGGAAAAACAAAAATGGAGGGCCTGCACTGTTTCACACTGGCATATTTATACTTAATCAGTGATAATTAAGGTGCTTATTTTATGTGTTTCACTCTCCGAAAGATGTGAACGGTCATGACACTTCGGTAGTAATCCTATCAGATGAGTCACCAAAGGTTAGTAACCTGCCTGGAAATCTATTTCTTCTGTGTAGTGTTGCCTGGTAACCAACTGGAACACAGCGCATGTCGGCAACAAAGTTTAGCAAAATTATGTATTTTAAATTGTGTCCGTGTTCTTTTTTTTTTCAAATATAAAGGAACAAAATGAAGACGGCAGATGGCAAAATCTGAGCGCTGATCAAAGATGAATTCCTGGAAAAAATAAAAATAAAAATAAATTAAGGAACTTTGCAAAACCTGCTGAATATATGTTCAAGGATTAGGGGGCAGATGCAAGAGAATATGAATTCAGGATCCGACTACATAGGGTAAATTTGTAGTGTAGCTCTGAAAAATGAAAGGTGGAATCTGATTGGTTGCTATGGGTAACTAAGCCAGTTTTCCTAAACTGCACTAAAAATGACCAATATAAAATCTCATTCAAAACTGCTCTATTTGACATTGCAATCATAGGAGGTCACATTTACTGTTTATAACTTTTTACGTGGAAATGTGCTATGACCAGTTCTGGATTATACTGCCAGTACAGGTACCTGTCTAGCGGTGACATCTATGGACCTTTTGTGACCAGATTTGCAAAACACTCATTTCCCCAACTATTTATGCAAAGTGTCAGACTTTTGACACACATTCAATATTTTTTGAAGTTCATTATCATAGTTCAACATTTATTATCCCTGTACTGTGACATCACTGTGTTTATTATCCCTGTACTGTGACATCACTGTGTCTATTATCCCTGTACTGTGACATCACTGTGTTTATTATCCCTGTACTGTGACATCACTGTGTTTATTATCTCTGTACTATGACATCAGTGTGTTTATTATCCCTGTACTGTGACATCACTGTGTTTATTATCCTGTACTGTGACATCACTGTGTTTATTATCCCTGTGCTGTGACATCATTGTGTTTATTATCCCTGTACTGTGACATCACTGTGTTTATTATCCCTGTACTGTGACATCACTGTGTTTATTATCTCTGTACTGTGACATCACTGTGTTTATTATCTCTGTACTGTGACATCACTGTGTTTATTATCCCTGTACTATGACATCACTGTGTTTATTATCTCTGTACTGTGACATCACTGTGTTTATTATTCCTGTACTGTGACATCAATGTGTCTATTATTCCTGTACTGTGACATCAATGTGTTTATTATCTCTGTACTGTGACATCACTGTGTCTATTATCCCTGTACTATGACATCACTGTGTTTATTATCCCTGTACTGTGACATCACTGTGTTTATTATCCCTGTACTGTGACATCACTGTGTCTATTATCCCTGTACTGTGACATCACTGTGTTTATTATCCCTGTACTGTGACATCACTGTGTTTATTATCTCTGTACTATGACATCAGTGTGTTTATTATCCCTGTACTGTGACATCACTGTGTTTATTATCCTGTACTGTGACATCACTGTGTTTATTATCCCTGTGCTGTGACATCATTGTGTTTATTATCCCTGTACTGTGACATCACTGTGTTTATTATCCCTGTACTGTGACATCACTGTGTTTATTATCTCTGTACTGTGACATCACTGTGTTTATTATCTCTGTACTGTGACATCACTGTGTTTATTATCCCTGTACTATGACATCACTGTGTTTATTATCTCTGTACTGTGACATCACTGTGTTTATTATTCCTGTACTGTGACATCAATGTGTCTATTATTCCTGTACTGTGACATCAATGTGTTTATTATCTCTGTACTGTGACATCACTGTGTCTATTATCCCTGTACTATGACATCACTGTGTTTATTATCCCTGTACTGTGACATCACTGTGTTTATTATCCCTGTGCTGTGACATCATTGTGTTTATTATCCCTGTACTGTGACATCACTGTGTTTATTATCCCTGTGCTGTGACATCACTGTGTTTATTATTCCTGTACTGTGACATCAATGTGTCTATTATTCCTGTACTGTGACATCAATGTGTTTATTATCTCTGTACTGTGACATCACTGTGTCTATTATCCCTGTACTATGACATCACTGTGTTTATTATCCCTGTACTGTGACATCACTGTGTTTATTATCCCTGTGCTGTGACATCATTGTGTTTATTATCCCTGTACTATGACATCACTGTGTTTATTATCTCTGTACTGTGACATCACTGTGTTTATTATCCCTGTACTGTGACATCACTGTGTCTATTATCCCTGTACTATGACATCACTGTGTTTATTATCCCTGTACTGTGACATCACTGTGTTTATTATCCCTGTACTGTGACATCATTGTGTTTATTATCTCTGTACTGTGACATCATTGTGTTTAACAGTCTCCTCTGTGCTGTGACATCACAGTTAGTGTTGATCGAGCATGCTTTGCCGAACACCAGTTTGGCTAGAGCATTTTGATGCTCGGCATGTGGCGGTATTCGGTATGGTGGTATTCGGTATTGGCTACGCAGCCAATAAACGTGCAGATAAGTACTGCCCTTTACTGTAATGCCGTAGCCATGTTGGTTACTGGCATTACAGTGATTTGCTGGCCGGAACGCGTCATTGGGTGCTATATAGCACCCGATGACACGTGTTCGGCTCAGTGTTAGTCAGGGAGAGCTGTGCTGATGAAGGGAAAGATAGTGTAGGGAGAGAAATATTTTTTGGTTAAGTTGAAAAACTTGTCAGATACAGTACCCAAAAGTTATTTTAAGGACTATTGTGTGTGGCAGCAGCAATATATATTTTTAGAGCAACCTGCGCTAAATTGATAAAACTTTACGACCCAAAAGTACTTTTAAGGACTATTGTGTGTGGCAGCAATATCTATTTTTAGCGCATCCTGCGATAAATGGCGTGAAATAGTTAGGCCGCTGCAGACAGTGACATTATCTGCGCTACATCTCCTGTGTAACATGTGCGCATCCTAAAAATATCTGTGACATCCAGTGTACTTTTTCCTTAGACTGTTTCCCCTGCGGACAGTGACATTACCTGGGGTACATCTCCTGTGTAAAGTTTCCACATCCCAAATACCTATAACATTCCCTGTAATTTTATATTAGCCGCTGCTGACATCAGCGACATTATCTGCGGTATTTCTCCTGTGTAACGTTTCCACATCCAAAATACCTGCGACATTCACTGTAATTTTGTATTAGCCGCTGCTCACATCAGCGACATTATCTGCGGTATTTCTCCTGTGTAACGTGTGCACATCCCAAAAATATCTGTGACATCCAGTGTACTTTTTCCGTAGACAGTGTCCGCTACGGACAGTGGCATTACCTAGGGTACATCTCCTGTGTAACGTTTCCACATCCCAAATACAGTCCTGATCAAAAGTTTAAGACCACTTGAAAAATGGCAAAAAATCATATTTTACATTGTTGGATCTTAACAAGGTTCCAAGTAGAGCTTCAACATGCAACAAGAAGAAATGAGAGTGAGACAAAACATTTTTTGAGCATTCAATTAATTGAAAATAACGATTAAACTGAAACAGGCTGTTTTTCAGCTGATCCAAAGTTTAGGACCACATGCCTTTAAAAGGCCAAATCTGTGCCAAGATGTGGATTCATTGTCATTTTCTGTCAGGTAGTCACACGTTGTGATGGCAAAGGCAAAAAAACTCTCCCTTTTTGAACGTGGTCGGGTTGTTGAACTGCATAAGCAGGGTCTCTGACAGCGCGCCATCGCTGCTGAGGTGGGACGCAGTAAGACAGTCATTTGGAATTTCTTAAATGATCCTGAGGGTTATGGAACAAATAAGTCAAGTGGAAAACCCAAAATAATTTCATCAGCACTGAGCTGGAGGATCCAATTGGCTGTCCGTCAAGACACTGGATGATCCTCGACCCAAATAAAGGCCCTTACTGGTGCTGACTGCAGCCCCATAACCATCGGACGGCATCTGAGACTGAAGGTCTTCAATAACAAAAAACGTCTTCAAAGACCTCGTCTCCTTGAACGCCACAGAACTGCTCGTTTGGACTTTGCAAGAGAGCACCAAACATGGGACATTCAAAGGTGGAAGAAAGTTTTATTCTCTGATGAGAAAAAATTTAACCTTGATGGTCCTGATGGTTTCCAACGTTACTGGCATGACGAGCAGATCCCACCTGAGATGTTTTCTACGCGCCACAGTCGAGGGAGCGCCATAATGGTCTGGGGTGCTTTTTCCTTCAGTGGAACAATGGAACTTCAGTAGGTGCAGGGGCGTCAAACGGCCGCTGGCTATGTCCAGATGTTGCAGAGAGCATTCCTCATGACTGAGGGCCCTCTGTGGTAACTCTGTGCGGAAATCTCCCTTGCCAAGGGGTAGGTGTTCCGCAGTTTGGCACTTTTTTGAGGAAAAAATGAATTGTAATTTGCAACCTGTGCCATACAAAAATGAGCAGGGGCGTGAACACTAGCAACCTCACCACCACCAGCATGATCCGCCACATGGCATCAAAGCACCGTAATAGGTGGGCCGAATGCATGGGTCCACAATCTGTGTCTGCGGGTCACACCACTGCCTTCTCTTCCCCTCTGTTACCTGCTGGCCAATCCCCTGTCGAAGGCGCAGGCCTGGATGCCTCCCGCCCTGCACCTGGACCTTCTCAAGCACCATCAGCGACCACATCCACTTCTGTGTCCCAGCGCAGAGTACAAATGTCCTTACCCCAGGCATTTGAACGCAAGCTCAAATACCCAACCACCCACCCACAGGCCATAGCACTAAATGCGCAACTTTCCAAATTACTGGCCCTGGAAATGTTGCCATTTAGGCTTGTGGACACTGTGGCCTTCCGCAGCCTGACCAATGCAGTTACTGGGAAGGTCCACTTAACCACTGACAAGTGCCTTCGGCAGGGACACTACGTTTCCCTGACGGCACACT
Source organism: Bufo bufo (assembly GCF_905171765.1). Taxonomy (NCBI): domain Eukaryota; kingdom Metazoa; phylum Chordata; class Amphibia; order Anura; family Bufonidae; genus Bufo; species Bufo bufo. The sequence continues at coordinate 24,399,442 of NC_053398.1, read as the reverse complement.
GGGTGAACGTTGTGGAGACCGGGATTGAGTCGTACCCTGGGATGGCACAGGTGCTACCGACGCCAAGGATTGCGGGCCCTAATTCCATCAGGGTTTCCACCACCAGCTACGTTAGTGGCTCCAACCCCCACTTCTCCTCCTTCTCCTCCTCCTCCTCCACTTCCACCTCAGAATTATTCTCTTGCAGCACCAGTCAGCCATCAGTCAGTAGCTGGAAGCAGTGTAGCGCTGCAGTGGGGAAGCGTCAACAGGCCGTGCTTAAGCTGATCTGCTTAGGTGACAAGAAGCACACTGCCGCAGAGCTGTGGCAGGGGATAAGAGACCAAACTGAGCTGTTGCTCTCACCACTCAACCTAGAACCAGGCATGGTTGTGTCTGATACTGGCCGTAACTTGGTGGCGGCTTTGGAGCTCGGGAAGCTCACACACATCCCATGCCTAGCCCACGTCTTCAACTTAGTGGTTCAACGGTTTCTCAAAACCTACCCCAATTTGCCTGAGCTACTGGTGAATGTGCGCCACATGTGTGCCCATTTCCGCAAGTCATCGACAGTCTCTGCCGGTCTTTCAACGCTGCAGCAGCACTTACAATTGGCAGCTGACCAACTGTTGTGCGACGTGAGCACGCGCTGGAACTCGATGTTCCACATGTTGGCCAGGCTTTGTGAGCAGCAGAGGGCAGTAGTGGAATACCAGCTGCAACATGGTCGTCGCCTTTCCAGTCAGCTTCCGCTTTTCACAAGCGAGGAGTGGGCATTGATGTCTGACCTCTGTGAGGTTTTAAGAAACTGTAAAGGGCTTCTGTCACCCCACTAAAGTCTATATTTTTTTTTTGGGCTACTTAAATTTCTTATACTGCGATATATTAATATATAATGTTCTTACTGATTTTCGTTCTGTAGTTTCTTAAAAAAACTGACTTTTATAATATGTAAATTACCTCTCTACTAGCAAGTAGGACGGCTACATGCTGGTATAGGTTAAATATCCACGGCACTCCAAAAAGTTTTTTTGCAAGAATAATTTCATTTAATTCTTAATAAACAGAATGCTGTTAATATACATCCAGTGCAAGTTCATTTACATATAGTAAGTATTTTATGCCATATCAGATAGAAAAATCCCGAACGTTTCGGTCAGTACGACCTTCTTCAGCGGGGTCTAAAGAGATATATAACATGCATATAATGTAATCATACAGGTTTCTTGAGTATAACGGGCATACTGTTATAATAAAAGAAAAAAATGGGGAAAAGCAGTGTACTAATAGAGGTTTAGTCCTAATAGTAAATCTAAAGAGACAAGGGGTGAAAAAAACAGGGTGAGGGTTAAAAAGCGAAATCCCCAGCTTACACAGGAGTGGGGGATGCGATTTCTATGGTACCAAGGTAAAGGTAAGACTGGCTTGTTAGGTATAGATCAGTACACTCTATAGTATAGTCGTTCTGTTAGTAGATATAGGATAAAGTCCTGACGTACCTGAAGGCAGAGAGAATAGGCGTGCGCTGGATGTGAATTGTGTGTGGATTTGGCGCCCTTTTTGAACTTGTTGGCCGCGTGGGGCGGCGCTCCTGGGTGACGTATGGGCGTCTGTATTAGGTGAACGTATGCGCCGGGATCGAGCCGTCAGGTGGGGCGCTCAGTAGTGACGTAGTCTAGCTATGTTAGGCAGCGAGTGTGCGCCCTGTCTGTGTGGCCGAGAGGAGAAGCGTGCGTCCTGACGTCATGTGTGCGCGCGCGCATGCGCATATTGCCTATAGGTACAGTGTGGGCAAGGAAGTGGGCACGGTCGTGATGTGGATACCGAGGGGGTTAAAGAGATAGCAGGCTATTTACATGGGGGAGATATGATCATGGTATCGTTGATGGGTAGGATTACAGGATAGGATGTGCAATAGTCATATTTCTGTGGTAGTTTCTTTGTCCCTCAGCATGATATTTACAATTCTGTGGTAATCATTTGACATATATGATCAAAAAATAATTGTACATTGTTATACATTTTATATTGTGGTTCATCATAAACATAATAAATGAGATATGTCACTGGGATATGGTATGTCGTTATGTTAATGATATACAGAAAGGAAAAGTAGTGAGTTATGACAAATTTGACAAGTAAAAAAAAGAAAATTAGACAACAGAAAATTGGTTAAGATAAATTATAGAATATTAGTAATATTAATGTAAGAGTATAGAGATCCGGGAAAACTGCTAGCATGGGGTGAGGGGGGGGGGGGTGGGGGAGGAAAAGAAAAAATAATAAAAGAGGGGGAGGGGGGAAAGGAAGGGAAAGGGGAGTGTGGGAGGGGGGGGGGGGGGGGGGTTGTAATCTCACCCATGTTCGCCTAGTCCCCATCAACGATTCTAGAACAAGGAAATAAAGAATAAATTATCATCATGACAATATACGAAAATCACATTCCCTATTGAGACCTTTTGGTTCAAGTGTGTCCAGTTTGTGAATCCAGTATGATTCTCTTTGTTGTAAAAGTGCAATCCTTTTGCCCCCGCGTCTTGGTTGGTGTACCTGTTCGATGACCTGGAACCGCAGTTGCGCAATTTGATGTTTATGTTTTTCGAAGTGTGCCGGTATTGGTAAAAGGAGTTGCTTGGTCCGTATTGTGGATTTGTGTTTACATATACGATCACGTACGTGTTGGGTAGTTTCCCCGACGTAGACGAGTCCGCACGGACATTTGATCATATAAACAACAAAGGATGAGTCACATGTAAAATAATCCTTGATATGGAACTGTTTACCTGTTCGTGGATGTGTGATCAAATCACCTTTCAAAACGTTGGAGCATTGACCACAATGCAGGCATGGAAAGGTTCCATATTTAGGATTCTGCAAAAAACGTTGTTTTGGGATCTTCTGGATCCCACCGAAGTCCGCCCGGATTAGTTTGTCTCCTATATTGGGTCCTCTTTTATAGCACGTCCGTGGGGGGTTTTCGAATTCTTTGACCGATGGGTAAGCATTTTGTAGGATCGACCAATTATGGCGCACTATACTATGTATTTTAGGCATGAGGGGGTGGTATGTGGTGACACAGGGGATACGAGGTGCGTCTATCCTAGGTATAGTGGGTGGTCTTTGACTTTTTTGTTTGGTTAGATCAGATGGATATCCCCTGTTGGTGAATTTTGTACTCATTTCGGTGACCCTCTGTGACCGTGCTGCTGGGTCCGAAACTATTCGTTCGACCCTTGTAATTTGGGATAGTGGGATCGCTCTCTTAGTGGTATGGGGATGGCAGCTGGAATAGTGGAGTAGACTGTTCCTGTCAGTGGGTTTTGTGTATAAGTCGAATTGGAGTTGGTTATTAATATCTTTTTTCACTAATGTATCCAAAAAACTGACCTCTTTCTTGTCGATGTGTATCGTGAAACCTAGTTCCGGATAAATGTTATTGAGGTAATTGTAGAATGACTCTAGATGGGTTTTGGGTCCGCATCCTCCTTTCATAATGACGCCCCCTCCTCATGTTAATTGACAGGGCCAGCAAACGCGCTCGTCCTCTGACTGGCCCTGTCTGCGTTTTAAATCTCGTGCCTTCGCCGTACCGGTCTTCAGTCGGCGCAGGCGCACTGATAGGAGGACGCTCGCTCGGCCGCTCCTTCCTCAGTGCTCCTGCGCCGGGTGTAGACGTGACGTCATCGGCGTAGGCGCATTGAGGATGGAGCGGCAGAGCGAGCGTCCTCCTATCAGTGCGCCTGCGCCGACTGAAGACCGGTACGGCGAAGGCGCGAGATTTAAAACGCAGACAGGGCCAGTCAGAGGACGAGCGCATTCGCTGGCCCTGTCAATCAACATGAGGAGGGGGCGTCATTATGAAAGGAGGATGCGTCTGCTACCAGCATGTAGCCGTCCTACTTGCTAGTAGAGAGGTAATTTACATATTATAAAAGTGTGTTTTTTGAAGAAACTACAGAACGAAAATCAGTAAGAGCATTATATATTGATATATATCGCAGTATAAGGAATTTAAGTAGCCCAAGAAAAAATATTGACTTTAGTGGGGTGACAGAAGCCCTTTAAAGTTTCTTAAAACCTCACAGAGGTCAGACATCAATGCCCACTCCTCGCTTGTGAAAAGCGGAAGCTGACTGGAAAGGCGACGACCATGTTGCAGCTGGTATTCCACTACTGCCCTCTGCTGCTCACAAAGCCTGGCCAACATGTGGAACATCGAGTTCCAGCGCGTGCTCACGTCGCACAACAGTTGGTCAGCTGCCAATTGTAAGTGCTGCTGCAGCGTTGACAGACCGGCAGAGACTGTCGATGACTTGCGGAAATGGGCACACATGTGGCGCACATTCACCAGTAGCTCAGGCAAATTGGGGTAGGTTTTGAGAAACCGTTGAACCACTAAGTTGAAGACGTGGGCTAGGCATGGGATGTGTGTGAGCTTCCCGAGCTCCAAAGCCGCCACCAAGTTACGGTGACAGAAGCCCTTTAAGGAATCAACACAGATGGTGAGCGGCTATAACGCTATTATCAGCGTCACCATCCCACTTCTGTGTCTACTCAAACACTCGCTGCTCACAATTAAGGCCGATGCTTTGCATGTGGAAGAGGTGGAAATAGGGGAAGAAATTACACAGGGTGATAGTCAGACCACCTCAGTTTTCTTTTCCCAGCGCAAATTGGATGATGATGACGAGGAAGAGGAGGAGCAGAAGACGGTTGCCTCCGATACAGAGGGTAGTACCCATGGAAGTTTAATTCCATCTATTCAGCGTGGATTGTCACATCTGTGACAGGTCCCAGAAGGTCTGAAAGATTATCTACGCATTAGTGATCTGACAGCCTCTTTTGGTTTCACTTTGTCTGTGTGTTGCTGGTATGTCCACACCTCCTGTTCAGGTGTGGATCATGTGACCTTTACCTCGCCCTATTTAGTCTGACTTTTCCCATCACTCCTTGCTTGGGATAGCTTCATTTGGTCTTGGAAGAGCTTAAGTGTGGATCGTGTTGAAGTCCTGTTCATCCTTCATCCTCTGAAGTTAAGTGTTCCGCTTGTCGTGTTTTGTATCCCCCCCCCCCCCGGTTGTTTACTAGGCCTCAGTGAGACGCTAGTTCCTTCACCAGGGAAGGAACAGGTGTTCTCTGCCCTGTCATTATCTTTAGGGCATCTGAGGGTCACCAGGGTTTTCTAGGTTCCCGCGTATGGGTATCTCTACCATCGAGAGGTGCCCATACGGATAGGAGTTAGGGCCAGGAGAAGGGTTTTATAGGTGGTGACCCTTTTCCTTCCCTAGCGGTGAGGCCTAGTGTCTTTCCCCTTCCTTCTTGATTGTCTTTTGGTGTTCTCCCCTACTACATCCATGACAGGATAGGCAGAAGAGGAGGAAGAGGATGAGGAGATTGAGAGTCATCCTCCTGATGAGGACAGCGAAGTCTTGCCTGTTGGGACTCTGGCACACATGGCTGACTTTATGTTAGGCTGCCTTTCCAGTGACCCACGCGTTTTTACGCATTTTGGACAAAACTGGTTGTTCACCCTTCTAGACCCCCGCTACAAAGAGAACTTCTCATCTCTCATTCCTGTGGTGGAGAGGATGAGCAAAATGGTGCAATACCAGAAGGTCCTTGTGGAAAAATAGCTCCAAAGACTTCCAGGTGACAACGCTGGCAGCAGAGTGCGCAGTTCCTTGGGAAACCGAGGAGGGGAGACGAGGGGAATACACAGCAGTTCCAATAGAGGCAAGGCAACACTCTCCAAGGCCTGGGACAGTTTCATGACACCCCGCCAGCACCCTCACCCTGATGCGCAGCCTAGTGTCACAAGGAGAGAAAAGTTTTGGAAGATGGTGAAGGTGTACGTAGCAGACCGTGATCCTCAATGATCCCTACTGGGTGTACAAGCTGGACACGTGGCACGAACTGGCGCTCTATGCCTTGGAGGTGCTGGCCTGCCCTGCAGCCAGCGTTTTGTCAGAGCGGGTATTTAGTGCTGCTGGGGGCATAATAACTGATAAGTGCATCCGCCTGTAAACTGAAAATGCTGACAGGTTGGCTCTTATAAATGAACAAGGCCTGGATTGCCCCTGACTTCTCTACTCCACCAGAGGAAAGCGGCTGAACATAAAGGCACTTTAAATGTGTTTTTTTATAATGTACTGAATACACTGTATTCCCATGCACCCCTTCCACCACCAAAAAGGGTATATGGTTCAATCTTCCTTTTCTCGTCCTCCTCCTCTTCCATCATATCAACATGCTTATTAGTCTGCCCTCGCTCCTAATGTTTTAGAGGATCAGCTTACCAGCAGGCCCTCACCTACAATCTTTTAGAGGGTCAGCTCACCTGCAGGCCCTCGCATATAATGTTTTAGAGGGTCAACTCACCAGCAGGCCCTCACCTACAATCTTTTAGAGGGTCAGCTCACCTTCAGACCCTTGCATATAATGTTTTAAAGGGTCAGCTCACCTGCAGGCCCTCACCTACAATCTTTTAGAGGGTCAGCTCACCTTCAGACCCTTGCATATAATGTTTTAAAGGGTCAGCTCACCTGCAGGCCCTCGCAAATAATGTTTTAGAGGGTCAGCTCACCAGCTGGCCCTCACCTACAATCTTTTAGAGGGTCAGCTTACCTGCAGGCCCTCGCATGTAATTTTTGGGGGGTCAGCTCACCTGCAGACTCTCACATATAATATTTTAGAGGGTCAGCTCACCAGCAGGCCCTCACCTACAATCTTTTAGAGGGTCAGCTCACCTGCAGGCCCTCGCATGTAATGTTTTAGAGGGTCAGATCACCAGCAGGCCCTCAACGATAATGTTTTACAGGGTCAGCTCACCAGCAGGTCCTCGCCCATAATTTGTTCAATGGTCAGCTAAGCAGCAGGCACTCGCCCATAATTTTTTCGATGCTCAGATTATCAGCAAGCACTCGCCCCTAATGTTTTATAGAGTCATCTCTGCAGCAGACCCTCACCCCTAAAGTTTTAGATGGTCATCTCAGCAGCAGGCCCTCGCCCGTAATGTAGTAGAGGGTCACCAGCAGGCCCTTGCTCCTAATGTTTTTGAGGGTCACCAGCAGGCCATCAATCATAATTTTTCAAGGGTGTATGATGCCCTCCTTTATGTGTAGTAAAGGGTGTATTAGAGTGCCGTTTCCTTGTAATTTTTGGAAGCCCTTTCACTTAGTGCATAGGCTTTATGAGTGTAGGAGTCCCACTACCTGAACAATTGTACCACAATGTGAATAAGGCCCTCCATTATGTGATATACAGGTTGTATCGGAGTGCCTCTTCCTTGTAATTTTTGGCAGCACTTGCACTTTATATACAAGTAAATATTTAGGAAAGAATGTTTCCTAGCAATTTTTCCTCTAAAATTGATTTTATCTTTGGTTTTGTGCATTTTAGTGTCAGTCTGTAAAAGTGGCGTACTACTCGGACAACATTGTTCCCAGGAGCGACCTGGGAGTACAAGATGCATCCAGACATCCTCCCCATGCTGTTCCCGAACCATTTCGGTGGTGTTTCCATCCATTTCTGACCTTTTCCTATGAACCAGACACCCTCCCCTCTTCAGAGCAGGGGGTGCCTGGTTTAATGCTCGGGTTCTGCCATTGACTTCCATTGTGCTCGGGTACTTGGTAGAGCACCCGAGCATCCCGATGTGTTTGACCCGAGCACACGAACAACCGAGCACTTTGGTGCTCGATCAACACTAATCACAGTATTTATCATCCATGGTACACAGTATAGATGAATCACTGCTGCGATGTTACAGAAGGACTATGTAACAAAAAGAACAGAAAGAAGAAGTCAGACAAACATACTGGCAATCACAAGATTGCCTTAATGAAAAATAAAAAAACTAAGATCTTTATAATATTAATAACAGACTTCTATGTTTAATATTACTGATGAGGGTCAAGAACTCCAAAACATAGGCCAACATATGTGTCTCTCTTTTGCAGGAGCATTGTTTGAAAATACTGTAAGTTTCCATACACCTGTTTATTTTATTATTTATTGTATGCAATTATATAGCGCTACTATATTCCGCAGCGCTTTACAGACATTAGCATCAAGCTGTCTCCAATGGGGCTCACAATCTAATTCCCTATCAGTATGGCCAAACTAGAGACCGAGAGATTAATTGCCAAAGAGAGTAAAACTAACCCTAAAATGTTCTTCAATTATATAAATGTTAAAAAGTATAAATCTGAAGGTGTCGGCCCTTTAAAGAGTAATGAGGGGGGGAGTCGCAGAGAGCGACGAGGAGAAAGCAAAGCTGTTAAATATTTTTTTCTCCACTGTATTCACTGAGGAATATAAACTGTCAGATGAAATGCAGAATGTAAAAATAAATTCCCCGTTAAAAGTGTTCTGTCTGACCCAGGAAGAAGTGCGTAATTGGCGCATAGCAAATGTGGTGCCAATATTCAAAAAGGGTCCAAAAACAGAGCCCGGAAACTATAGGCCGGTAAGTTTAACATCTGTTGTGGGTAAACTGTTTGAAGGTTTTCTAAGAGATGCTATGTTAGAGCAACTCAATGGAAATAAGAAAATAACGCCATATCAGCATGGCTTCGTGAGGGATCGGTCATGCCAAACTAATTTAATCAGTTTCTATGAGGAGGTAAGTTCTAGACTTGACAGCAGCGAATCAATGGATGTCGTATATCTGGACTTCTCCAAAGCATTTGACACTGTACCGCATAAAAAGTTAGTATATAAAATGAGAATGCTCGGACTGGGAGAAAACGTCTGTAAGTGGGTAAGTAACTGGCTCAATGATAGAAAACAGAGGGTGGTTATTAACGGTACACACTCAGATTGGGTCACTGTCACTAGTGGGGTACCTCAGGGGTCAGTATTGGGCCCTATTCTCTTCTATATATTTATTAATGATCTTGTAGAAGGCTTGCATAGTAAAATATCAATTTTTGCAGATGACACTAAACTGTGTAAAGTAATTAACACGGAAGAGGACAGTATACTGTATATATATATATATATATATATATATATATATATATATACTACAGAAGACAGTATACTGCTACAGAGGGATCTGGATAGATTGGAGGCTTGGGCAGAGAAGTTATGCACATGGTAAGGAATAATGCAAGTCACCCGTACATACTAAATGGTAAAACACTCGGTAACACTGACATGGAAAAGGATCTAGGAATTTTAATAAACAGCAAACTAAGCTGCAAAAACCAGTGTCAGGCAGCTGCTGCCAAGGCCAACAAAATAATGGGTTGCATCAAAAGGGGCATAGATGCCCGTGATGAGAACATAGTCCTACCACTTTTCAAATCGCTAGTCAGACCACACATGGCGTACTGTGTACAGTTCTGGTCTCCTGTGAACAAGGCAGACATAGCAGAGCTGGAGAGGGTCCAGAGGAGGGAAACTAAAGTAATAACTGGAATGGGGCAACTACAGTACCCTGAAAGATTATTAAAATTAGGGTTATTCACTTTAGAAAAAAGACGACTGAGGGGAGATCTAATAACTATGTATAAATATATCAGGGGTCAGTATAGAGATCTGTCCCATCATCTATTTATCCCCAGGACTGTGACTGTGACGAGGGGACATCCTCTGCGTCTGGAGGAAAGAAGGTTTGTACACAAACATAGAAGAGGATTCTTTACGGTAAGAGCAGTGAGACTATGGAGCTCTCTGCCTGAGGAGGTGGTGATGGTGAGTACAATAAAGGAATTCAAGAGGGGCCTGGATGTGTTTCTGGAGTGTAATAATATTACAGGCTATAGCTACTAGAGAGGGGTCATTGATCCAGGGAGTTATTCTGATTGCCTGATTGGAGTCGGGAAGGAATTTTTTCCCCCTTAAGTGGGAAAAATTGGCTGGTACCTCACAGTTTTTTTTTTGCCTTCCTCTGGATCAATAACAGGCCGAACTGGATGGACAAATGCCTTATGTACTATGTTACTATGTATGTCTTTGGAGTGTGGGAGGAAACCCACGCAAACACGGGGAGAACATACAAACTCCATGCAGATGTTGTCCATGGTCGGATTTGAACCTAGGACCCCAGCGCTACAAGTGGATGCTGCAGAGGACGTCGCATCATATACTGATCATTTAAATGAATGGCCGTCCATGTACTATAATATATGAATGGGTCTTAGCAGGGACATGAGTCAAATAATCACAGCAGATGTATGGCTAGTCTTTCCTTCATCTGGAGAAAAGATTCTAATCCTGTATCTAAATGATCGGGCTGAGACAGAGCGGCTTGTTGGTGCCCATTTGTGGTACTTTCTGTACCAGCTCACCCCTAGCTGTACCCTTGACAAATAACCCAGATAAGATCCAGAGCCCGCTGTGTTAGTTCAGCACATACTCTCCTTTTCACCTCTGCTAAATATTTGGAGCTAATTAATTGCATAGAGATTAAACGGTTGTCTTTCCAAGTTGCATTTCTCAGCGTGCCATGATCAAGGAACCTTAGCGATGCCTAAGTGCATTTTCTATCATCAGTCCTTTTGTTAATCAAAGCTGGGATTGTTTGGAAGGATTGCCTCTCCGTTCCCAACTCCACCACGTGGACTGTGCGGAGTCCAAATCCCAGAGCACTGCCCGGACATCTGTGTAAAAACATCTGAACTTTTAATGAGATATAGATCCCTTTTTCACAAGGACGGCTCTCTGGACACTGGGACGTGGCCTTGTGTTGTACTGTATATTGTATAAAGTCTGGAAGGAATGCCGTGGACAGACATTATCAGGGCGTATCATCTGCTATCTTCTTGCAGCCTGATCCAGCAGTTCCTATCAGTTTGCAAATTCCTTTTAAAAAGTACTTTATTAAGACAATTTCAAAAGAGATTGCGGCGCCATTAAAAGTGCTGAGATTCAAGTGGAAGTAAGACAGTTGCCCAACCGGACAGTGCATTTCTGGACCGCAAATCTATTACTGGCATCAGATGTGAAGGAGAAATGGGAGATGAGAAGCTGCCACATCTGTGAGGCTCGGACAAAAGGTGACGTATACCATGTCAGTCTTTCATTTATTAAAGTGAATAATCAACTACCCGAGGGTGTCTGTCAACAACTTATTGTACACCTCCTTTAGGCTACTTTCACACTTGCGGCAGCAGGGTCCAGCGGGGCAGCAACCTGCCTGATAAAGCTAGCCCACTGTGCCGCCAGAAGTCCGCTCCAGCCCCATTAACTGCAGCGTGCTGTAGTTTTTGTCTGGCCGCCTCTTGACATGTTTACCGTGCTGAGGCTGGACTTCCGATCTGCCCCCATAATAGTGAATGGGACCGGAGCAGACTTCCGGCGGCACGATGGGCTAGCGTTAGCACGGATCCCCCGCCGGAACCTTCCGGACCATGCTACCATAAGTGTGAAAGTAGCCTTACAACACATGCATACCCAGCCATGTATGTATGTATGTGTATGAGGGACGTATAATTTTCAGCGTTCATCTGACAGCTATTGAAGGTGTATGGGCACTGGGATTTTATAATATAGTGGTTCATAAAGGAATATATTTAGTAATGAAAATGGCTTCAAATTGCAAATTACTCCCCCCCCCCCGCAACCACACTCTGTGTCACAGGGTTGAACTGGATTACCCAGGCACTGATACTCTAATGGGCCCCAAAATCCTGGAAAATAAATACATTTGGATGCCTCTGGAGCCAATCACTCACCATTGGGCTGATTTCACACGAACGGGTGTCACGCCCAGACCGATCCTGACCTCCCAGCACTGCCGGGGTCGCATAGCATTATATTGATTTATGATGCTATGTAACCCTTAGAGGTCTGTAATGTATTGGATAACACTGACATAATGCTGTCAGTGTTATCCAATACATTTCAGAACTTGTAAGTGTTACATAGCATCATAAATCAATATAATGCTATGCGACCCCGGCAGTGCTGGAAGTTCAGTACGGGAGCTGCGCTGTGAGTCCGGAGCGTGACACTTGCTCGTGTGAGATCAGCCTTAGGGTCTACTTCAGTGGCTCAAAACCTAATAAAACATTATTGATGATATCGGGGTTGGGCCTCAAGAATAATTTCCTTTGTGGGCAAGTGACCTTTACACTGCCCTCATCCTACTCATTACAAATAAGAAAAAGAGAAATGTAGCAGCTCTCACCTGCCCTTTCTTTGGTTGTGAGCACGGATGGCCCGTGTCAGGTGCGGGCAGCAAATACAGAAAGAAGTTGAGAGAAATCCAGCTCCACTTGGATAAAGGAATGTGCGTTTATTCAGCTTGCGGTTGAAAACTCATCCATGAATTACAAAAATTAGCAGTCTTGTCTATGCGTTTCGGGCTACCAGAGACAATTCCAGCCCTTCTTCATGACACACAGGGCTGGAATTGTCTCTGGTAGCCCGAAACGCGTAGACAAGACTGCTAATTTTTGTAATTCATGGATGAGTTTTTAACCGCAAGCTGAATAAACGCACATTCCTTTATCCAAGTGGAGCTGGATTTCTCTCAACTTCTTTCTGTACTCATTACAAATATACAGTAGGATAATAAAGGAAAATGTAACTCAATAAATTTGGAAGTCCATAAATTCAGCTTTATTTCTCAATCTACAAACAGAACATAACAAAAAAATTAAAAAAAATTGTAAAATATATTAAAAAAGTTTTCTTCTTAAAGAAGCCTGTTTAGATTTCCCCTGAGCCTCCATGGCCTTTATATCCTGGATCATCTTCTCCTTTACAGCCCTCAGAAAGTGATCTGAAAAAGTAAAATGGAAATTGTACTTTTGGTACAAAGGCCTTGTTATGTCATCTAACAAATTATACCTCAATTGCTTAATCTTCCTGTAACTACTGCCCATTGTACAATGTAATATGCTGGGCCAGATACTCGGAAATCCTTCTTGACGTGTCCAGATATTATCTTTCTTCTGAGACAAAGACTACTTGTTAACCCAGTTTCTCGATGGTGGATAGGACGACATTAGAGGGAACTAAAGAAATGTAAGTATGTGTCCAATTTTTTTTCTTATCTAGCAGAGCATTTTAAAATCGGAGACCAATTTTCCAGCTCGTTTTTCCATCGGAGGTTCACAAAAAAGCTGCCAGCAATTTTTGATTTTGTTAGGCTACATGACATTGCTTGCCATGGACAGCAGCAGTTCCCGACATTTCTATTATAGTGGAACCCCTGGACAGCAACTACCTCATCTCTACTGTAAAAGTGACAACTCTTGGGGTTCCTGTCTTCTGAGGAACCCTAAGTCAAGTTCCATGGAAGCCTGGGTGAGATTTTTCTCTATTCTAATAACATACAGCATCCGCCATGGTTTCTGTTTATAACCACAACGCAGTGCTGGATCATTCATATGATGGATACCGGTGTTACCTGATGGACCCCTTTGACTTATAGTTGAATTCTCAATCATAAAAAAACTGTATCCTGTACACAGCCCCAATTTGCAGTAAAATGGAAATAATTCCTTCATGACCCCATGCTGGCAGAATAATAACACATACAAAAAGACCACCATGTACAGCAATATCAGAGCATAGGAAAAACACATAGGGGCACATTTATTAAGACTGGCATTTTAGACAACGATCTTAATAAAGCCCTAAACTGGCGGCTGCCTATCCAGAACTTCGGCGAAGTTCTAAATGTAAGACAGCCTCTGAGCCGTCATACACTTAGACCTTTTTCTACGCCTAAAATAGGCGTAGAAAATGGTGAATGAGATGGGCCTGCCATCCCGTCCCCTTTCCCACCCACAAAACGCCCACAATTTTAGAGCTGGCATAAGCAGGTCTATCTGCCCCTGAAATTACGCCTGATTTAGGTGTATTTTAGCATAGTAAATGATCCCCATAATGATGCCACATGGAGGCATGGTACAATTTACCACTGTGCAAACCTACCCAATGTTTGGGACCCTAGAGATTAGGGGACCTCCTTGCTGGCCACAAGCAGTTAGCTGAAAAAAACCAACATTAAAACCAAGAATGGAGTCACATTCACTTTTTCATGCTTCCTTCCTTGGTTTACTAACTGCACCTTGTGCCTCAGTGGGCCTCTTTAGTTATTGGGCCCCATAGGACCTGATACTCGCTATGCCCCGGTGGTTATGTCCATGATATAGAACAGTAATGCCCAACCTACGGCCCGCGGGCCAAATCCAGCCTGCGAAGCTGTGTCATGCGGCCCATGCAGTGACAGAAGGCAGAGCTTGCGGCTATACAGGAGGTGCAGTGCCGCCGGCATCAGGCAGCGAACTATTAGTGTGAGCGCATCTCGGCCGGCCATTGCCATTTAGTGAATCATTAACTGGATGGCTCAGGCGGGATGAGCGCAGCCAGCAGTGACAGAGACAGAGGAGGGGAGGTCACGTGGGCAGAGCCGCAGCGCAGCAGGGGGACCATCCTATGAAGTAGCGTGCATGCTCTGAGTCAGGGAGTGTGCACGCACCTATCTCACTCACTTGTGTGCTCGCGCCGGCCGCAGCTCACCCTACTCCAGGTAGGAAAAAACTTTAAATCTCGCTCGCTCGATCCAGTGCTCCTCTCTAGTCAGCTGTGTGCCTTGTAGTGAATTGAAGTGACCACCAGTGTTGTGTGTGCAAATATACACTGTAACCTGCTGCTGCTTCAGTTAAAAAAAAAAAAAAAAAGCACACACTGTGGTGGGTGGGTGTCAGGGCATATTACTGTGAAGGGGGCACAGAGGGCATTACTACTACAAAGGGACACAAAGGGAATATTTACTATTAAGGGGGCACAATGGGCATTATTACTATGGAGGGGGCACAATGGGCATTATTACTGTGAAGGGGGCACAGAGGACATTACTACTGTGAAGGAGGCACAGAGGGCATTACTACTACAAAATGGCCAGATGTGCCCCATTCACAGTGGTAATGCCCAGATGTGCCCCCTCTACAGTGGTAACACCCAGATGTGCCTCCTTTCACAGTGGTAATGCCCAGATGTGCCCCCATCGCAGTGGTAATGCCCAGATGTGCCCCCTTCACAGTGGTAATATCCAGATGTGCCCACTTCACAGTGGTAATGCCCAGATGTGCCCCCTTCACAGTGGTAATGCCCAGATGTGCCCCCTTCACAGTGGTAATGCCCGATGTGCCCTCTTTACAGTGGTAATGCCCAGATGTTCCCCCTTCACAGGGGTAATGCCCAGATGTGTCCCCTTCACAGTGGTAATGCCCAGATGTGCCCCCTTCCCAGGGGTAATGCCCAGATGTGCCCCTTCACAGAAAAAATGCCCAGATATTTGCCCCTTTACAGTAGTAATGCTCATATGTGCCCCCTCACAGTGTTTGCATTTCTTTCTGGCAAAGCTACCTGGTTCTGGCCCACAAAATTTATACCATGTCTAGTGCGGATCTCATACGAGAAATGGTTGGGCACCACTGATATAGAAGAAAAGTAAAGCCCAATGGACCTGGGAGCCCTATTATGTGCACGAGGCATAAAGAAAGAGCAATTTAGTTCCAATTCTACCAAAATATTCAAGTAGCAAGTTGGGCATTATCCTAAAATTAAGTTATTAAGATATAATCATCTGATTTGGACCAATATCTGTAAATGTAAACCCCGCATTGAAGTGAACTGCCACCAACATACTGTAGCTCAGAGGTACAGAAATGCCTTATCCGAAACCAAAAGGTGGTTCTTTTTGGAGCCAACAGACCCTCCGAGATGGCATCTTCTGACAAGTCTCAAATATATATATAAAATGATATAAAAGTATATTTTCAGGTTTATACTTACGACTGGAAATGCTCCAACTGACAAGTCTCCACCTGACCAATAACTGCCAGCGGGTAAAAATGAAACCGGAGATTTAAAGGTACAGAGCGCTAGAATTTTTTACGGTAAAAAATACCCCATACCAATACAAAGGACTAATCATCATAATTACTCTTACCCCATGTGGGCTTCAAGCAGTAATTTCAGAACGGGTAATCCAAGCACTACAATAAGGAGTCAGATAACTGGCAATGGTCCTATATGCAAAACACCCCTAAAAATGGTACCGCTTAAAAAAGAAGCGCCCCCTAAAATTAGACACCCCATGAGGATCACTCACATTTTTGAACATCAAACCAATCTCCTGTTATAACAAGGATCTCTATCTCCTTGATTTGAATCTCCAGCTCACATAGCTTGTCCGAAAGGCTCGTCTTGGGTCTTAGGTCTTCCTGGATAGACGTTGAGAAGAACCAGATTGGGATATAGCTAAGATCTGCTAATCCAGGGGGCCAGCGGGAGACCTCTCCTCTGTGGTTAGGATCTTCAGTCAAGTGGATCCCAAATTTCTTCCAAATGTTAAAACAACTCTCTGAAGAATCGAAGACACTCTTATCATACAAAGAAGGGAAGTAAACCGGCGTAGCCATGGCCATTTTTATACTTCGTCTAGTCTGAACAAGGCTGTAGAGAACTGCCAGTGTAACAGAACCAGCTGCCAGTGCAGGTGACGTGATGTCATATCCTCACGGCCACTGCTATCACTCTCTCACTGGTACCCTAGGCAGCTGCCTACTCTGCCTATACATTTAGTTCAAGCAATAATGTATTTCATTGCTCCCTGCCACATGTAATCATTGAGGGTTAATCTCCTGGATCTTTTTTCTTTTTCAAGTTTTATGTATCCTCACAAACTTATTTCTCCAAAAACCATCTCAAGAAAGAACATTTCGGTTTATGAGCGTCGCTGACAGAAGAGAGTGTAGGCCGGGTTTTCATCCCCTCCTCAGCTCTGTGTTTCATTAAAACCTGCTGAGCTACAAACACTGCACTGTCTGTATCTCTTACAGGTAATAATCTCCTCAATCGTCCGGCCTTTTGTGTCAAATCTCACTAATTTTGTGGATTGAATCACCCTGGCACATACACTAGTGATGGCTCTGAGCTGAAACCTAAGCACCTTTCTCAGCACTGTATTTTATGGCATTTGTTATCAGACATTGACTAAATCTACACGGAAAACACACATACAGTTAGGTCCCTAAATATTGGTACATGGTCACAATTCTAACATTTTTGGCTCTATACACCACCACAATGGATTTGAAATGAAACAAACAAGATGTGCTATAACTGCAGACTGTCAGCTTTAATTTGAGGGTATTTACATCCAAATCAGGTGAACGGTGCAGGAATTACAACAGTTTCCATATGTGCCTCCCACTTGTTAAGGAACCAAAAGTAATGGGACAGAATAATAATCATAAATCAAACTTTCACTTCTTAATACTTGGTTGCAAATCCTTTGCAGTCAATTACAACCTGAAGTCTGGAACTCATAGACATCACCAGACGCTGGGTTTCATCCCTGGTGATGCTCTGCCAGGCCTCTACTGCTACTGTCTTCAGTTCCTGCTTGTTCTTGGGGCATTTTCCCTTGTTTTGTCTTCAGCGAGTGAAATGCATGCTCAATCGGATTCAGGTCCGGTGATTGACTTGGCCATTGCAGAACATTCCACTTCTTTCCCTTAAAAAACTCTTTGGTTGCTTTTGCAGTATGCTTTGGGTCATTGTCCATCTGCACTGTGAAGCGCCGTCCAATGCGTTCTGAAGCATTTGGCTGAATATGAGCAGATCATATTGCCCGAAACACTTCAGAATTCATCCTGCTGCTTTTGTCAGCAGTCACATCATCAATAAATACAAGAGAACCAGTTGCATTGGCAGCCATACATGCCCACGCCATGACACTACCACCACCATGCTTCACTGATGAGGTGGTATGCTTAGGATCATGAGCAGTTCCTTTCCTTCTCCATATTCTTCTCTTCCCATCACTCTGGTACAAGTTGATCTTGGTCTCATCTGTCCATAGGATGTTGTTCCAGAACTGTGAAGGCTTTTTTAGATGTCGTTTGGCAAACTCTAATCTGGCCTTCCCGTTTTTGAGGCTCACCAATGGTTTACATCTTGTGGTGAACCCTCTGTATTCACTCTGGTGAAGTCTTCTCTTAATTGTTGACTTTGACACACATACACCTACCTCCTGGAGAGTGTTCTTGATCTGGCCAACTGTTGTGAAGGGTGTTTTTTTCACCAGGGAAAGAATTCTTCGGTCATGCACCACAGTTGTTTTCCGTGGTCTTCCGGGTCCTTTGGTGTTGCTGAGCTCACTGGTGCATTCCTTCTTTTTAAGAATGTTCCAAACAGTTGTTTTGGCCATGCCTAATGTTTTTGCTTTCTCTCTGATGGGTTTAGTTTGTTTTTTTAGCCTAATGATGGCTTGCTTCACTGATAGTGACAGCTCTTTGGATCTCATCTTGAGAGTTGACAGCAACAGATTCCAAATACAAATAGCAGACTGGAAATGACCTCTGGACCTTTTATCTGCTCATTGTAATTGGGATAATGAGGGAATAACACACACCCGGCCATGGAACAGCTGAGAAGCCAATTGTCCCATTACTTTTGGTCCCTTAACAAGTGGGAGGCACATATGCAAACTGTTGTAATTCCTGCACCGTTCACCTGATTTGGATGTAAATACCCTCAAATTAAAGCTGACAGTCTGCAGGTAAAGCACATCTTGTTCGTTTAATTTTAGATCCATTGTGGTGGTTTATAGAGCCAAAAATGTTAGAATTGTGTCCATGTCCCAATATTTATGGACCTTGCTGTATAATGTCCAAAAATGTATAATAAAAATGCTTGCCATAGTCCAGGCATGGCCAACCTGCAGCTCTCCAGCTACAACTACAAACTACAACTCCCACCATGCCCTGCTGCAGGCTGATAGCTGTAGGTAGTCTGGGCATGCTGGGAGTTGTAGTTTTGCAACAGCTGGAGAGCCTTAGGTTGGCTATCATTGCCATAGTCCTAGACCCTTTAAAATGCCTTTACCATGACTATATAATGGTTAACCCGAGGTGGTGAACTGTAATAGTCACAATTGAAGTTGGTATCAAGGAGATAGGCTCCATAGAAACAATCCTTACAGTCGCTCTAATTTTGTGGTGAAGTTGACCCCATTCTCTTTCCCTAGTCCTTAACTTAGAGAAAGGATTGGGAAGAGGAAGGCAGCTGGTGGGCATGACCACCTATTACAGTGGCGGCTGCTGCTGTCATAACCCGCTCTGGGTGCCTCCCAGTGGCGTAACTAGAGTGTTATGGGCCCCAGTGCAAACTTTGGATCGGGCCCCCCCCCACCTATTTTTACAAAGAAGCGGCAGAATTTCTTACTAAGGGCTCTTTTCCCGTGCGGCTAGTCCGCTGCGGGAATGAGGGCCAAGCCCCGCTCCGGACAGCAGAGACACGGAGCAGTAACATGATTGATAATGCTCTCTGCCCCTCTGTGACCTTTTTACTACAAAATCACAGTGAGATAAAGTTGTCACCGGGATTTTGTAGCATGATTAACCTATACAAATATATAAATGGGCCATACAAAAAAAAAAGGTGAAAAACTGTTCCATGTAAAATGCCCTCAAAAGACAAGGGGGCTCTGCCTGAGATTGGAGAAGAAAAAGTTCAGTCTCGAGAAGCGTCAAAACTTCTTTACTGTAAGAACTGTGAATCTGTGGAATAGACTTCCTCAGGACGTGGTCACAGCAGGAACAGTGGACAGTTTTAAAAAGGGTTTAGATAAATTCTTAAACGTAAACAACATTAATGCTTATGAAAAGGTGTAGAAATCTGAGTCTCACTTCCTTCTGGGATTCGCGTCCCCACCTATCTCTTGGTTGAACTTGATGGACTTCTGTCTTTTTTCAACTGTATTAACTATGTAACTATGTAACTATGTAACACACACACACACACACACACACACACACTTTTTTGCAGGTGAAATTGTTACAATCTTTTTTTTACAGTTGTCCTATATAAATAGAAATGTAACAAATGTTGTCAAATGGCGCCACCTACTGCTTCTTTCCTGTACTGCATACTGTGTTGTGTCGAGCTGCTGCTTGACTATTTTCGGAACTCCTATAGTGGCGAATAGAGGGGGGCATTCTTGGCTGTTCTCTCTTCACTTTGAGGCCCCGTTCTGGAGATAGGGACAAATCCCAGAGTTAGAACCTGCATCTATCTGACATTTGTGGGCTTGTGTGGCATATCCTAACGATATGCCACAAATGTTGAGGTTGGACAACCCCTTTAACTAAATACAAACGGACAGGTTGTGAGTGCATATGTATTCACCCATTTGCTATGAAACCCCTAAATAAGGTCTGGTCCAACCAAATAACTTCTGAAGTCACATACCTAGTTGAATAAGGCCCCTTTGTGTGTGATCAAAGCATCTCATGATCTGCCACATGATGTGAACTTAGATACACTTCTCCATACAGGACAGACAGGGCACGGTGGACATTAAAAGGGGTTGGCTCATTGCATACTTTGATATCATATTGCTAGGATATTATGTAGGTATGGGTCCCTCTGGGACTGGCTCCGATTTCCAGAATGTGACCCCAAAATGAAGGAGAGCGCACCGTGTATGTGCAGGTGCTCTCCATTCTCTACTATGGGACTGCTGAAAATAGCCAAGCCAGTACTCGGCTATACTGTGGTGTATGGGGGCTTGCAGCGCTTGCACAGTGCACTTTCCTTCATTTTGTGGCCCCATTCTGGAGATAGGAGCAGGTCGCAGAGATGGAACTCACACCTGTCTGACATTGATGGCATATCCTAGCTATATGCCATCAATGTCTGAGATGGGACAGCCCCTTTAATTAGAGATTTAACAATGACACCAATGATAACACTATGAATATCTGTCCATAGGACGTTACTCTCCACAAAGTGTGGCTTCATGAGGTGGCCAGGAAAAAAAACATGGGGGTGAAGGTGGGGGCATTACATACCATATGTATTTCTGGGGTTGTCAGGGACTTTTTTCTATGTAGGTGATAAAGGAGTTAACAAGAGCTAATTGCAATGCTTCCTGGGAGATGCAGGTGCTTGATGAGCTGCTGCCCACGCTCAGAAAGGGAAGAAAGTCCTCCAGATAAGTGAGAAAAAAAGTTTTCAATTTGTGGGATGACCCCTTTAACCTTTTCAGACTTACTGCTCCCAATACAAAAATAGAGTTAACCTCAATCTATAGGGATAAGTGAACCCGAACTTCGGCCGAATTTCAGGTCAAAGTTTGGGTTCAGGAACCGAACTTGACCCTGAACCCGGACCCCATTAAAGTCAATGGGGACCCGAACTTCACTTTATTATTTTCCGTTATATTCTTAAGACAGAATGTTAAATAAAATGGCCATAGAGGGGTTAAAAATAATTTTAAAAACTCACCTCATGGTTAGTGCGGTGATGTCATCGCAGGTCCTTTTGCAGGTCCTGCAGAAAGAAGAAAGAAGAGGATACGGCTGCACGATCAAGTGGATGAGGTGACTTTTTTTTTTAGCCCCTCAATTGCCATTTTATTTAGCATTCTGTCTTAAGAATTCTGTTATTTTCTGTTATAACCATGTTATGATGAAAAATAATAAAATCACCCGAACACCGAACCCGAACTTCAGTGAAAAAGCCGGGTTTGGGTCTGGGTACCCGAACTCGCAAAGTTCGGTACGAACCCGAACTTTGCAGTTCGGGTTCGCTTAATCCTAGTAATCTAGTCTCAACCTATTCCACTTTGTTACTTTCAATTCCTTTTAAAATTAACTATTTGAGTGGTACATTTTTTTCAATATATTTCACCTTTATTTATAAAAAAAATCCAAAATCTACCAAAAACTTTACTTTTTTGGGGATTTCTCTACCTTTAAGACAGAGATAGTAATACCTCATAAAATAGTTATCAATCAAAATTCCCATATGCTTGCTCTATGTTGGCATCATTTTGTAAATGTCATTTTATTTTTTTTAGGGCGTTAGAAGGCTTCGAATTTTAGAACCAATTTTTAAGAAAATTTCCAAAACAATTTTTTTAAGCACCAGTTCAGTTATAAAGTGATTTTGAGGGGCTTATGTAATAGAAACCACCCATAAATGACCCCATTTTAGAAACTACACCTCAAATTATTTAAAACTGATATTTACAAAATTTGTTAACCCTTGAGGTGTTCCACAAGAATTAAAGTAAAATGGAGGTGAAATTTCATAATTTCATTTTGTTTGCAGATTTTTTATGTTAATCATTTTGTTCTTGCAACACAGCAAGGGTTAACAGCAAAATAAACTTCAATATGCATTACTCTGATTCTGCAGTTTACAGAAATAGCATATATGTGGTAGTAAACTGCGATAGGGGCACATGGCAGTGGTCAGAAGGAAAGGAGCGCCATATGGTTTTTGGAAGCAGATTTACATTTTTTGTATTTGAAGAGACCCTGACTAACCCTTACAGTGGAAACCCTTAAAAAGTTACCCCATTTTGGAAACTACACCCCTCAAAGAATTTATTAAGGGGGGTACTAAGCACATTGACCCCATAAGTGATTTACGGAATTTAGAAACACTTGGCTGTGAAAATGAAAAGTATAATTTCTTTCAATAAAATATTGCTTTAGCCCCAAATTTTTCATTTTCAAAAGGGATAACAGGAGAAAAAGCACCACCCCATAATTTGTCACCCATTTTCTCCTGAATATGGCAACACCCCATATGTGGTGGTAAATTGCTGTAGAGGCACATGGCAGGACTCAGAAAGGAAGTAGCACCATATGGCTTTTGCAGCGCAGATTTTGATGGATTGGTTTACAGGCGCCATTGGTTTTTATTTTTTGACTGATTGTCTTATGTGGGGGTCATTTGTTGTGGGATGCGGTGACATTTTCATTGGTACCATTTTGGGGTATATATATGACTTTTTGATCACTCGATATTACGCATTTTGTAAAGCGAGATGAAAAAAAATGACAGTTCTGTCACAGTTTGTGTTTATTTATTTTTACAGTGTTCATTTGAAGGGGTAGATCAAATGATAGTGATATTTTTATAATGCCAGTTGTTACGGACGTGGTGATACCTAATATGTCTATTTTTTTTATTTTTGCTAAGTTTTACACAGTAAAAGAATTTTTGAAAATTTTTGAGCGATTGTCTTAGGTAAGGGCTCATTTTTTGTGGGATGAGACGATGGCTTGATTGATACCATTTTGTGGTACATACAGCTTTTTGATCACTTGGTATTACACTTTTTGTGAGGCAAGGTGACAAAAAATTGCTGTTTTGGCACAGTTTTTATTAAATTTTTTACAGCGTTTACCTGATGGGGTGGATCATGTGATATTTTTATAGAGCTAGGCGATACGGACTCGGGCTGCCTTCCCAGCCATCGAGCTTAAATCTATGTAAGTACATGTAAGGCAGCGTTCAGGAAGGGGTTAATAAATGACCCCCATTATTCCTATTCTGTGACCGCTAGTTTTATTATTTCTCTTCTATGATATCACTACAATGTATTTTATTGGGGTTTTCAACATTTTTAACAAGTAAAAATCTGGAAAGTGTGGCATGCATATACACTCACCTAAAGAATTATTAGGAACACCTGTTCTATTTCTCATTAATGCAATTATCTAGTCAACCAATCACATGGCAGTTGCTTCAATGCATTTAGGGGGGTGGTCCTCGTCAAGACAATCTCCTGAACTCCAAACTGAATGTCAGAATGGGAAAGAAAGGTGATTTAAGAAATTTTGAGCATGGCATGGTTGTTGGTGCCAGATGGGCCGGTCTGAGTATTTCACAATCTGCTCAGTTACTGGGATTTTCACGAACAACCATTTCTAGGGTTTACAAAGAATGGTGTGAAAAGGGAAAAACATCCAGTATGCGGCAGTCCTGTGGGCAAAAATGCCTTGTGGATGCTAGAGGTCAGAGGAGAATGGGCCGACTTATTCAAGCTGATAGAAGAGCAACGTTGACTGAAATAACCACTCGTTACAACCAAGGTATGCAGCAAAGCATTTGTGAAGCCCCAACATGCGCAACCTTGAGGCGGATGGGCTACAACAGCAGAAGACCCCACCGGGTACCACTCATCTCCACTACAAATAGGAAAAAGAGGCTACAATTTGCACGAGCTCACCAAAATTGGACTGTTGAAGACTGGAAAAATGTTGCCTGGTCTGATGAGTCTCGATTTCTGTTGAGACATTCAAATGGTAGAGTCCGAATTTAGTGTAAACAGAATGAGAACATGTATCCATCCTCTGATGGCTACTTCCAGCAGAATAATGCGCCATGTCACAAAGCTCCAATCATTTCAAATTGGTTTCTTGAACATGACAATGAGTTCACTGTACTAAAATGGCCCCCACAGTCACCAGATCTCAACCCAATAGAGCATCTTTGGGATGTGGTGGAACGGGAGCTTCGTGCCCTGAATATGCATCCCTCAAATCTCCATCAACTGCAAGATGCTATCCTATCAATATGGGCCAACATTTCTAAATAATTCTATCAGCACCTTGTGGAATCAATGCCACGTAGAATTAAGGCAGTTATGAAGGCAAAAGGGGGTCCAACACCGTATTAGTATGGTGTTCCTAATAATTCTTTAGGTGAGTGTATATTCAACTCCCCTGAGCCAATACTTTGTAGGGCCATCTTTTGCTGCAATTATAGCTGCAAGTCTCTTGGGGCATGTCTCTACCATTTTTGCCTATTCTTTGCAAAATCTCTCAAGCTCAGTCAGATTGGATGGAGAGCGTGAAAAATAGTTTTCAAGTTTGCAAGTCTTGTCACTTTTTCTCAATGGGATTTAGGTCTGGCCTTTGACTAGGCCATTCTAACACATGAATATGCTTTGATCTAAACCATTCCATTGTAGCTCTGGCTGTACATTTAGGGTTGTTGTCCTGCTGGAAGGTGAACCTTTGCCCCAGTCTCAAGTCTTTTGCAGCCTCTACCAGGTTTTTCTCCAAGATTGCCCTGTATTTAGCTCTATCCATCTTCCCCATCACCTCTGACCAGCTTCCCCGTCCCTGCTGCAGAAAAGCATCCCCACAGCATGATGCTACAACCACTGTGGTACACAGAGGTGATGGTGTGTTTAGGGTGATGTGCATACACATAGCATTTTACATTTAGGTGAAAAAAAGTTTACATTTGGTCTCATCGGACCAGAGCATGTTCTTCCACATGTTTGCTATGTCCCTTATAAGGTATGTGATAAACAGGACTTCTTGTGGCTTGCTTTCAAAAATGTCTTTCTTCTTGCCACTCTTCCATAAAGACAAGATTTGTGGCGTGCACTGCTAATAGTTGTCCTGTAGACAGATTCTCCCACCTGAGCTGTTGATGTCTACAGCTCCTACAAAATAACCATGGGCCTCTTGGGTGCTTCTCTAATTAGTGCTCTCCTTGCCTGGGCTGTCAGTTTAGGTGGACGACCATGTCTTGGTAGGTTGGCAGTTGTGCCATTTTCAGATGATGGATTGAACAGTGCTCCGTGAGATGTTCAAAGCTTAGGATATTTTTTTTATAACCTAACCCTACTTTACATTTCTCTACAACTTTATCCCTGACCTGTCTGGCTTGTTTCTTTGTTTTCATGATGCTGTTTGATCACTAATGTTCTCTAACAAACCTCTGAGGCCTTCACAGAACAGCTGTATTTATACTAAGAATACATTAGGGCTCTTTCACACCTGCGTTATTGTCTTCCGGCATAGAGTTCCGTCGTCGGGGCTCTATGCCGGAAGAATCCTGATCAGGATTATCCTAATGCATTCTGAATGGAGAGTAATCCGTTCAGGATGCATCAGGATGTCTTCAGTTCCGGTACGGAACGTTTGTTGGCCGGAGAAAATACCGCAGCATGCTGCGCTTTTTGCTCCGGCCAAAAATCCGGAACACTTGCCGCAAGGCCGGATCCTGAATTAATGCCCATTGGAAGGCATTGATCCGGATCCGGCCTTAAGCTAAATGTCGTTTCGGCGCATTACCGGATCCGACGTTTAGCTTTTTCTGAATGGTTACCATGGCTGCCGGGACGCTAAAGTCCTGACAGCCATGGTAAGTGTAGCGGGGAGCGGGGGAGCAGTGTACTTACCGTCCGTGCGGCTCCCCGGGCGCTCCAGAGTGACGTCAGGGCGCCCCAAGCGCATGGATCACGTGATCGCATGGATCACGTCATCCATGCGCATGGGGCGCTCTGACGTCATTCTGGAGCGCCCCGGGAGCCGCACGGACTGTAAGTATACCGCTCCCCGCTCCTACTATGGCAACCAGGACTTTAATAGCGTCCTGGGTGCCATAGTAACACTGAAAGCATTTGGAAGACGGTTCCGTCTTCAAATGCTTTCAGTACACTTGCGTTTTTCCGGATCCGGCAGGCACCTCCGGCAACGGAAGTGCATGCCGGATCCCAACAACGCAAGTGTGAAAGAGGCCTTACACACAAGTGGACTCTATGTACTAATTCGGTGACTTCTGAATACAATTGATCAAATTGGATTTTATTTTGGGGTATCAGAGTACAGGGGGCTGAGTACTAATGCACACAACAATTTTCAGATTTTTATTTATTAAAAATTTTGGAAACCATGAATCATTTTCTTTTCACTTCACACATACTTTCTACTTTGGTCTACCACATAAAATCCCAACAAAATACATCTAAGTTTGTGGGTGTAATGTAAAATAATGTGGAAAACTTGAAGGGGTGTGAATACTTTTTCAAGCCACTGTATGTGCATTTTTCCTATTCTCTAACATCACTGTGTGCATTATCTCTGTTGTGTAGCCATTTAGGCTACATGCACGCGAACACGAGCGGATAGGATGAGGACCCATTTATTTCAATGGGTCAGCAAAAAATGCGGACAGCACACCATGTGTTGTCCGCATCAGTGTGTCCATTCCGTTGCCCCGCAAAGAAAAATAGAACATGTCCTATTCTTGTCCGTTTTAGGCATTGTTACAATGGATCCGCGAACAAAAACGGATGGCAAAACGGTTCCGCAATTTGCGGACCACAAAACACATACGGTTGTGTGCATGTAGCTTTACTGTGACATTACTGTGTATGATATCTCTATATTGTGACATTACTGTGTGAATAATGCTGTGCTTTAGGGTATGTTCACACGACCGTATGTGTTTTGCGGTCCGTTTTTCACGGATCCATTGTTCCGTTTTTGTGTTCCGTTGTGTTTCCGCTCCGTTCCCGTTACGTGATTCCGCAAAAATGTTCCATATGGCTTCAGTATGCTTTCCGTTGCTGTTCCATTTTTTGCGGACATAAAACCGAACCATGAATGAGTTAGACTACATGCACACGAACGTTTGTGTTTTGCGGTCCGCAAATTGCATATAACAATGCCTATCCTTGTCCGCAAAACGGATAAGAATAGGACATGTTCTATTTTTTTTGCGGGGCTATGGAACGGAGCAACGGATGTGGACAGCATACGGAGTGCTGTCCGCATCTTTTGTGGCCCCATTGAAGTTAATGTTGTCCGCACCCGAGCCGCAAAAAAACACGTTCGTGTGAATGTAGCCTTAACTTTAGACTCAGCCCATTTTTTATAATTTTCCTATAATTAGAAAATCACGGATCCGCAAAAAACAGATGACATACGGAGGCGTTTCGTATGCATTCAGTTTTTTTTGTGGACCCATTGACTTGAATGGAGCCACGGAACGTGATTTGCGGACAATAATAGGACATGAGTCAAAATGTTGCGGAACGGAAATGCGGAAAAGGAATGCACACAGAGTAACTTCCATTGTTTTTGTGGACCCATTGAAATGAATAGTTCCGTATACGGACCGTATACGAAATGCAAAAAACGGCCCGTGTACGGAACGCAAAAAACATTTGTGTGCATGAACCCTTAGGGAGATATGCAGAATCATCTCAATAAATTAGAATATCATTGAAAAGTTAATTTATTTCAGTAATTCAATTCAAAGAGTGAACCTCAAATTTTCTATAGATTCATTCCACACAGAGTGATCTATTCCAAGTGTTTCTTTCTTTTAATATTGATGATTATAGCATACAGCTAATGAAACCCCAAAAGTCGGGATCTCAGAAAATTAGAATATTATATAAGACCAATTAAAAAAATGATTTTAAATACAGAAATGTTGGCATACTGAGAAGTCTGTCCAGTATATGCAGTAAATACTTGGTCGGGGCGCCTTTTACATGAATTACTGTATCAATGCGGCGTGGCATGGAGGCGATCAGCCTGTGGCACTGCTGAGTTGTTATGGAAGCCCAGGTTGCTTTGGTAATGGCCTTCAGCTTGTCTGCGTTGTTGGCTCTGGTGTCTCTCATCCTCCTATAGATTCTCTATGGGGTTTAGGTCAGGTGAGTTTGCTGCCCAATCAAGCACAGTGACACCGTGGTTATTAAACCAGGTGCCAAGTCCTGCTGAAAAATGAAATCAGCATCTCCATAAAGCTTGTCAGCAGAAAGAAGCATGAAGCGCTCTAAAATTTCCTTGTTGATGGCTGGGCTGACTTTGGACTTGATATAACACAGTGGACCAACACCAGCAGATAACATGGATGCCCAAACCATCACTGACTGTGGAAACTTCACACTGGATCTCAAGCAACTTGGATTGTGCGCCTCTCCACTCTTGCTCCACACTCTGGGACCTTGGTTTCCAAATGAAAGGCAAAGTTTACCTTCATCTGTAAACAGGACTTTGGACCAATGAGCAACACCTAGTCCTTCTTCTCCTTAGCCCAGAAAGAACGTTTCTGATATTGTCTCTGGGTTATGAGTGGCTTGACACAAGGAATGTAACAGTTGTATACCAAGTCCTGGATACATCTGTGTGTGGTGACTCCTGAAGCACTCCAGCCGCTGTTCACTTCTTGTGAATCTCCCCCAAGTTCTTGAATGGCCTTTTCTTGACAATCTTTTGAAGGCTGCAGTTATCCTTGTTGTCTGTGCACCTTTTTCTACCACACTTTTTCCTTCCATTCAACTTTCCATTAATTTGCTTAGATACAGCACTCTGTGAACAGCCAGCTTCTTTAGCAATGGCCTTTTGTGGCTTCTCCTCCTTTTGGAGGGTGTCAATGACTGTCTTCTGGACAACTGTCAAGTGAGCAGTCTTCCCCATGATTGTGTAGCCTACTGAACCAGACTGAGGCACCATTTAACCTGTTTAGGACATAAGATGTCCCGATCCTTAAGGACACAGGACGTACCGGTACTTCATATGTATTTCCGATCACCGCCGCTCGGCAGGCGGTGATCGGAACCCGGTGCCTGCTCATTAAGCAGGCACCTGGGGACAATGCGCCGGGGGGTCCGGTGACCCCCCGTGTAGGCGATCGCAGCAAACCGAAGGTCAATTCAGACCTGCGGTTTGCAGCGTTTCCGGGTTATTCGGGTCTCTGGGGACCCGATAACCCGGAACAGGATGGTGATCGGTGGTGTGATAATACACCACCAATCACCATCCTGCGATCCTGAGAGGTGATGTGACATAACCTCTCAGGATCGCCTCCTATTGGTCGGCTCGGCGGGCGGGAGGTTCAAATCATTGCAGCGCTCCTCTCTTCCTCCTTTTGTGTCCTGGAGCCCGAGGAGAGAGGAGTGCTGCACGTGTCAGGATCCAGCCAGCACCCCATCTGTGCCCCAGCACCCCCAGCACCACCAGGTATTTAGGGAAAGGCTAATGACAAGTTAGATTAGGCAGGGATATTTAGGGAAAGTTAGCTTGCCCCCCTGTCCCGCCCCTTCCCCCCCACAACTTTTTGGGGCGCAGGAAGTATTTTTTATTTTTTTTGTGCGTACGCTGACTGTGGCCGGCACTCTTAGCGTCCGGCCACTGTTAGCGCATCGCACACCCCACTGCTGATCAACTTCGGACGGTTGACACCAAATTACCTGTCCGGGCTCCAGCGCTGCGTTCTGGTGCTCGGGCACGGTTGTGCTGTGTCAGACACACTGCCGGGCCGCTCCTCTGTGACACATTGCCTAACCACACCCCTGGTGACGTGAACGCTTCCATAACAACAGAGAGCTCAGTCACCTCCTCCCCGCAGCACACGCAATTCTAGTGTTCTGGTTCAATGAGCGCCAAGCCCCTGGACCTATAAGGTTCTGATCCAGGGACTCAATGCCCTATTTACATCCCCTGCTGGCAAGACACCCTTGCCAGTTATAGGTTTACTCCCTTGCTGTGCTCCCGTTTCTGTCTGTGTGTATTGGATTGTTTGTTATGTTGACCTCGACTTGCCTCTGACCTCCCTATGTCTAGAGATTCTTTACTGTTTCACTGTCTGGTTCTGACTTTGGCTTGGCTATTTTGACTATCCTCCATCCTTTGATTTTATACCGAATTGTCCTTCTAGTTTTGATCTATTTCTGTACGACCCGTCTCTGTGTGGTTGCGTCTCTGTGTCTGTCTATCTGGCACTTAGCAGTATAGGGATCGTCGACCAGGTGCGGCCTTGCTGCTTAGGGCATGCATTGCAAGTAGGCAGGAATAGTTGGTTGGGTTCAGTTTGGGCTCACTGTCTGTGTGTTTCCCTCCCTACTGTGATGACAGCCTGGGCCTTATATTGCTGCATAACTGGTTGTTGTTTAGCTTCAAGACTCTAGGGAATCTTAGTGATAACTTCTATAAAAGCAGCAATCACAACTATGTGAGCTTCTGGGCTCATCTCTCCCAGTAACCCTTGCTTGTTCAGTCTTTTCCTAGGCTTGCTGTAGCAATGTGCATCATGGGAAGTCTATGCCAGACACACTATTATAACTGATCTAAACCTAGCTAACTTCAGCAATGTGTTGCAATAGAGGAGTGTATTAGGATACGGCCACATCTTCAGGTCCTTTGAGTCCATTTTTGAAGCCCAAATCAGCCGTGGATCACAAAAGCATGGAAAGTATTAACGACAGGTAATACCTCTCCTCTTTTGAGTCCGCTCCTGGTTTTGGCTTCAACAACTGCATTAGAAAACCTGAACACATGTCCATGCCCTAATAGGGTCCCAGATGATATACTGTAGAGGTGGGTGCATTTTGCATTTTAACATGAATTTTCACATTTTAACACAATGCCATTTTCGTTCCATAATGTTAATCAATTTCTTAATAGCAGTCGAAGTTCCATTTTTTTTCATATATACCGTATGCCCCAAATCCCCTGCATAGATAAAGATAAAACACATCAATCTTGCTTTATGCAGTCACCACTAGAGGGAGCCTGGGAGCTTAGTGAATGCAATTTTATGAAAGGATTCAATTAGTATTGAGCGAATCTTTTTGGACTTCGATCCGAATTTCAGGGAAAACTCAATTCGCTGGGGTGTTTCATGGTAGCGAATCGTGGTCCCTGAATGGTGGTAAAAAAAAATAAAAAAATCATACCTCATCCATTTGATCATGACGAGCCGACTTCTGTCATCTTGATTAAAGATCTCGCATGAAATCCCGTGCACGGTGACGTATGATGTCACCACACCAGCCGACATGATGATGTCATCACAACCCCAGCGAGATTTTGCGCTAGATCTTCAATCAAGATGGTGGCGGTCGACTCGTTGCGATCAAATTGATGAGGTAAGTATGATTTTCTTAAATTTTTTTTTATTTGACACCGTGTTATTACTGTCAGATGCCGCGATCAGCTATGAACGCGGCATCTGAGGGGAACAATGACGGGAGCGGCGATTGAGCCGCTCCTTGTTATTGCACACACTACTTACAAAGAAATGCGCTTCATGACAAAGTAATTTGTCACAAAGCGAATTTTTTTGTAAAATTCGGTGAAGCAGTCGAACAGAATTTTCCAAAACTTGGCTCATCATTAGATTCATAACTAGGGATGAGCGAATCGACTTCGGATGAAACATCCAAAGTCGATTCGCATAAAACTTAGTTCTAATACTGTACGGAGCAGGAACTCCGTACAGTATTAGAATCTATTGGCTCCGATGAGCCGAAGTTATTGCAATAACTTCATAAATTTAAAAAACTCAGGTTCGGTTCCAAGGTACCACTTGGAAACGAACCCGATTTTGCGAAATGTTTTTTTTACAGTACAAATTAATTTCTGAAGTTGTTGCGCTAAGTTTTATGTTTCATCCGAAGTTGATTCGCTCATCCCTATTCATAACCATTGCCATAACCTCCTATGCTCCCTCTAGTGGTGGAAAAAAGAACACTGATTTATGTACTCACTTTTTGGATCAACATAGAGATCAGATGATTAATATTGGATTAATCTTGATGGATCATACATCTGGAGCTAATTTGGAAGCCGATTGGATGGGAATATGGATCCAAAGTTGCCGAAGATGTTTCACCGGCCAGATCGAAATCTATGACCACAGACACCGTGCCAGGGGTACTGTCATTAGCGTTCTCTGCAGAAGATATTCTATACGTGATAGTAATTTGGAATTTGCCAGGCAACAGAATAGGTCCATTTGTATATCATTTTATGAAGTGCTCAAGTATAATTCATTTCTGGACCATTAGGAAATCATTAATGCAAATAAAAATGGAGTTCGGTTTCAGAAAAGCCGATATCTGCAAAATCTCATTTACAGTACTTTAATTAGTAGAATCAATATCATTATAACCAGCAATACAATGTTTAAATGGACATATGCCATTAACTTAATTACTTATTTTGATTGCTACATTTTAAATGTGACATATGGTTTAACTACTGCAGTGATATGCATCCATCCAAAGATAGTAGTGATAATTAGATGGTAACGAATCACATTTTTTAAAATGGCTGCTGCACGTGTGAGGACATGGAGAAAGGAACTCTGGGAAGGCGGGATCACCCATAATGCCATACATGCAGCCAATCAGCAGCCAGCCAGCCCTGTGATGTCACAGCCCTATAAATAGCCTCAGCCATTTTCCAGTGTACTTAGTGCAGGGAGAGACATCAGCAGGCGCTAGGGACAGTGCTAGGAAAAACGTCATTGTGCTAAAAAAAACGATTTACAAGTGCAGGGAAAGATTATTCAAGGTGTAGGGAAAGGATAGGGAGGAATCATTCCACAGCATTTAGGTTGAACAGGGTTCAGTAGGGGAGGTTACAGCCTGGGTAATAGGAACAATCCTATTACACCTTGCTGCACTGACTGGGGACCCAAATTGCCATTATACAGCTCTGTAATTCCAGCAAACCATTCTTATTAGGGTGCAAGTGCTGTTTGATACAGGCATCAACAGGGTTTATTACAAGGAAATATTTATACGTCTTATTTGCCCTTGTGCGGTGCAGTTATATGTTCTAAAACATTTTTTGGCTTGTATTAGTGGAGAAAAAGGGCTTATTAGCCGTTGCCTGGTGAAGTGCGAAAATTATGGCCCTTTTGGTCATGTATTAGCGCCAAAAGAAAAATATATTTGCCTTTCAGAGGTGCTGTTATAGGTTCTAAAGCCCTTTTGGTCATGTATTAGTGGCAAAAGTAAAATATATTTGGCGTTCAGCGTTGCACTTATATAGCTGGTGTTGCGAGCAGCCAGAGACGGTTGAGGAGGACATCAGTGACGTGCAGACAGTACTCAATGATGATGATGATGTAGCTGCGCCTGCCACAGGTGGCTCTGGTTTTCCACTTTCACTGCTCTGGTGCCTGAGCTCTTGCTCTGAGTAAGCTAAACACATGTGCACACACTGGAGCAGTATTCCTGTCCAGGCTGAATGCCCTTCTCTAGCCATCCTAACCAAGGATCTGCTGCCCTCTGCTGGAGTTAGATTTGTCAGCAGTGTCTCTCTGTGTTACACCTCCCCAAGGGCATCTATCAGCAGATTTGTACCTATGAAAGTGACTGACCTGTTGCATGTCCACTTGGCAGCTGAAGGCATCTGTGTTGGTCCCATGTACCTATGTGCCCGCATTGCTGGGGAAAATTAAGTTTTAATACATGCAAATGAGCCTCTAGGAGCAACGGGGGTGTTGCTGTTAAACCTAAAGGCTCTATTCTCTCTGTGAATGCCGTGCCCTCTGCACTTTCATTGATAGGACCAGGCAGTGTAAACATCATCATGTTCAGCCCTGTCAATCAAAGTGGAGAGGGCGCAGCAGTTGCAGAGAGAGCAGAGCCTCTAGGTGTAATGGCAACACCCCCATTGCACCTAGTGGCTCATTTGCATATATTAAAGCATTTTTCTCAGCAATGCGGGCACATATGAACATGGGACCAACACAGATGCCTTCAGCTGCCAAGTGCACATGTAACAAGTCAGCCAGTGTCATAGGTACAAAACTGCTGACAGATGCCCTTTAAGAGTCAGATACTTTAACTGAGGGCCCCTACTGAGTTTTGTCTGTGAGTTCCTGAGTGTTTATATCGGTGCCCATATGCATGGGTGGATGTGCTTATGTGTGCACATGTCCCTACAGGACAGGACAAATGTGGTACTACATGACGACCCTCCATATGAATGGGCAACCTGGTCATGTTGAGTCCTCCAGGACCAAAGCAACTCTATGCAGCAACTCTCTAGGGCATTGTCCAAGTAACCCTTGTGCTAACTGCCTCTTATCTGATGCATATATGAATACAAGCTGTGCCTTTGTTGTCTACCCCATGTATAAATATCCCAGGGCCAAGTCATCATTTACAGCTCCTGAACAGCATCCGTCACTGAGCGATCCCATATGTTCTTTGTTAGTAGCAGGATGGGATGCTGGGGGCTGTAGTAGATCCATTGACACAGCTGTTCTCACTTTATCAAATAAGCGTCTCTCTCACTGTCAGGGCGCAACAGTCCTACCACCCAGGGGTTAAATAAGAGGACAAATTCAGAAATTTCCTGTCATATACAGTAGATCAGCAGATCTATAGACATTGCAAAGTGTCAAATACCAAAGTGCACCATTCACATTGCATGGGGCCTGGGCTGTTTTGCAGGGCCCCTGTTTACTAGCGAGCCTCCGAGGACAAGAATCTTTGGATGAAAGTAAAACCACCCAAGTGTATGGCAGTAATATTTGGGAATTGAATTGTAGTACTATCTGGGAACTATAGAGCAGTATTATGTATGGTCAAAAGGGAGCATATTTCATACTACAAATTATTGGAGCACTATACAGGGAGTGCAGAATTATTAGGCAAGTTGTATTTTTGAGGATAAATTTTATTATTGAACAACAACCATGTTCTCAATGAACCCAAAAAACTCATTAATATCAAAGCTGAATATTTTTGGAAGTAGTTTTTAGTTTGTTTTTAGTTTTAGCTATTTTAGGGGGATATCTGTGTGTGCAGGTGACTATTACTGTGCATAATTATTAGGCAACTTAACAAAAAACAAATGTATACCCATTTCAATTATTTATTTTTACCAGTGAAACCAATATAGTATCTCAACATTCACAAATATACATTTCTGACATTCAAAAACAAAACAAAAACAAATCAGTGACCAATATAGCCACCTTTCTTTGCAAGGACACTCAAAAGCCTGCCATCCATGGATTCTGTCAGTGTTTTGATCTGTTCACCATCAACATTGCGTGCAGCAGCAACCACAGCCTCCCAGACACTGTTCAGAGAGGTGTACTGTTTTCCCTCCTTGTAAATCTCACATTTGATGATGGACCACAGGTTCTCAATGGGGTTCAGATCAGGTGAACAAGGAGGCCATGTCATTAGATTTTCTTCTTTTATACCCTTTCTTGCCAGCCATGCTGTGGAGTACTTGGACGCAGGTGATGGAGCATTGTCCTGCATGAAAATCATGTTTTTCTTGAAGGATGCAGACTTCTTCCTGTACCACTGCTTGAAGAAGGTGTCTTCCAGAAACTGGCAGTAGGACTGGGAGTTTAGCTTGACTCCATCCTCAACCCGAAAAGGCCCCACAAGCTTATCTTTGATGATACCAGCCCAAACCAGTACTCCACCTCCACCTTGCTGGCGTCTGAGTCGGACTGGAGCTCTCTGCCC
Organism: Bufo bufo; assembly: GCF_905171765.1. NCBI lineage: Eukaryota > Metazoa > Chordata > Amphibia > Anura > Bufonidae > Bufo > Bufo bufo. The sequence goes on along the minus strand of NC_053398.1, from coordinate 24,363,651 downwards.
TTTACCAATCCAGCCACGGGCCCATCCATCTGGCCCATCAAGACTCACTCTCATTTCATCAGTCCATAAAACCTTAGAAAAATCAGTCTTGAGATATTTCTTGGCCCAGTCTTGACGTTTCAGCTTGTGTGTCTTGTTCAGTGGTGGTCGTCTTTCAGCCTTTCTTACCTTGGCCATGTCTCTGAGTATTGCACACCTTGTGCTTTTGGGCACTCCAGTGATGTTCCAGCTCTGAAATATGGCCAAACTGGTGGCAAGTGGCATCTTGGCAGCTGCACGCTTGACTTTTCTCAGTTCATGGGCAGTTATTTTGCGCCTTGGTTTTTCCACACGCTTCTTGCGACCCTGTTGACTATTTTGAATGAAACGCTTGATTGTTCGATGATCACGCTTCAGAAGCTTTGCAATTTTAAGAGTGCTGCATCCCTCTGCAAGATATCTCACTATTTTTGACTTTTCTGAGCCTGTCAAGTCCTTCTTTTGACCCATTTTGCCAAAGTAAAGGAAGTTGCCTAATAATTATGCACACCTAATATAGGGTGTTGATGTCATTAGACCACACCCCTTCTCATTACAGAGATGCACATCACCTAATATGCTTAATTGGTAGTAGGCTTTCGAGCCTATACAGCTTGGAGTAAGACAACATGCATAAAGAGGATGATGTGGTCAAAATACTCATTTGCCTAATAATTCTGCACGCAGTGTATAGTAGACAGGGGTGGTGTACACAGATCTCATAGGCCCCCATAACAAAACTTAGCATGGGCCCCTGCCCCACCAATCTCTCAATAACTTCCAGGCAGTGCAGAATGCAAAACACAGTGGTCCAGATTTCTGACGAATTTACAAGTTTTATTTTAAAGCATAAGAAATTTTAATTTGAAAAAGATATAATAAAAAAGTTGGCCTAGGTCTAATCCACTTTATCCGATTTCTGTGCTGGAAAAGGTGGACCAGGTGCTTCAAAAATTTGTCACTCATGCTGAACAGCTAATTTCTCAATGTATTTACAGCAGACAATTGACATAGATACATTGATAAATTCTCCAGCTTCACATCACATATTACAAATCTGGCTACCTACAGCCACCACTAGGGGGAGCTCAGCGCATAGGAGTTTATACAGAGCAATGGAAGCTATTATAATGTCTTTGCACTGAGTTCCCCCAGTGACAGCTGCGAGAAAATGCATTTTTTTCCCCTCTGAACAGAAGAAGCAGAGGAGATGTGCTCCAGGCTCCACTCCCAAGCCCTGTAGCAGTCGCCTTGTCTGCCATTAATGAAGGTACACCACTGATGCATTATTTTGGAACTATATGGTATTTTATTTTTTTGTGCAGCTATTAGCCCTATTTCTATAAAAATGGCCCTAGCTATTGAGCTGGTAGATACAGGTTCCCCTTTGGACTCCGTCAGATTTCCGGTAAAGCATGTCCTTGCTATTGTTGTGCTTCTGGTTCACGATTTAAAGGGTGGTAAGTATGGGAGGCCTAGGGGTTGGTTTGGCAGATTCAGTATGCCCACAAGTAGGATGACGTAGTTTGACCTTTCTTATTTGGCTTTCCTCTTCTAGCGTTGTCCCACCAATATATCCAATGTTTTTTTTTTTTCATTTAGTTGCTGTTAAAAAACATAGTATGGCGCCATCTGGTGTTCAATGTTTAAAGCAATGTTCCTGTCCACCTCATAAGCTGAGTGCCAGTGGACACATAATCAGTCGCTCTCTTCACAACTCTGCATAGCGATCCTTTTTCACTATAGAGAAGTCAATAGAAATAGCTTTCTGCCCTGCTTACCTGCTTGATTTTATCAGGGAATGCACACAGTATAATATACTGTCAGCTGCCAGAGGGGGAAGGAGACTGATTCTGTCCAACAGCAGCACAGATTAGCATCAGCAGCGCTAAGAGGGACACAAAGAAGCTAAAAACCTGGAGAAGGGTAATTATGTATGTTAGATGGACTTAGGTATGAAAATCATTTGTGGAATACCACCTTTAAGGAACATCTGGACTTGTAGGTTCTGATGTCAGATTTTGGAGTAGAGAAGAGGGATGCAGATGTCTATGCCATGGATCCAGAAGAAGAATTACTGCCCAGTTCAGTCAATAATACAGTGGTTTCAACAAGTATAGTAAAGATATCCAGGTTTTCCAAGCCATTGTCTTCAATGGGTTCAAAGAGTGACAAGTACACTGCGTGCAGAATTATTAGGCAAATGAGTATTTTGACCACATCATCCTCTTTATGCATGTTGTCTTACTCCAAGCTGTATAGGCTCGAAAGCCTACTACCAATTAAGCATATTAGGTGATGTGCATCTCTGTAATGAGAAGGGGTGTGGTCTAATGACATCAACACCCTATATTAGGTGTGCATAATTATTAGGCAACTTCCTTTCCTTTGGCAAAATGGGTCAAAAGAAGGACTTGACAAGCTCAGAAAAGTCAAAAATAGTGAGATATCTTGCAGAGGGATGCAGCACTCTTAAAATTGCAAAGCTTCTGAAGCGTGATCATCGAACAATCAAGCGTTTCATTCAAAATAGTCAACAGGGTCGCAAGAAGCGTGTGGAAAAACCAAGGCGCAAAATAACTGCCCATGAACTGAGAAAAGTCAAGCGTGCAGCTGCCAAGATGCCACTTGCCACCAGTTTGGCCATATTTCAGAGCTGCAACATCACTGGAGTGCCCAAAAGCACAAGGTGTGCAATACTCAGAGACATGGCCAAGGTAAGAAAGGCTGAAAGACGACCACCACTGAACAAGACACACAAGCTGAAACGTCAAGACTGGGCCAAGAAATATCTCAAGACTGATTTTTCTAAGGTTTTATGGACTGATGAAATGAGAGTGAGTCTTGATGGGCCAGAATGATGGGCCCGTGGCTGGATTGGTAAAGGGCAGAGAGCTCCAGTCCGACTCAGACGCCAGCAAGGTGGAGGTGGAGTACTGGTTTAGGCTGGTATCATCAAAGATGAGCTTGTGGGGCCTTTTCGGGTTGAGGATGGATTCAAGCTCAACTCCCAGTCCTACTGCCAGTTTCTGGAAGACACCTTCTTCAAGCAGTGGTACAGGAAGAAGTCTGCATCCTTCAAGAAAAACATGATTTTCATGCAGGACAATGCTCCATCACACGCGTCCAAGTACTCCACAGCGTGGCTGGCAAGAAAGGGTATAAAAGAAGAAAATCTAATGACATGGCCTCCTTGTTCACCTGATCTGAACCCCATTGAGAACCTGTGGTCCATCATCAAATGTGAGATTTACAAGGAGGGAAAACAGTGCACCTCTCTGAACAGTGTCTGGGAGGCTGTGGTTGCTGCTGCACGCAATGTTGATGGTGAACAGATCAAAACACTGACAGAATCCATGGATGGCAGGCTTTTGAGTGTCCTTGCAAAGAAAGGTGGCTATATTGGTCACTGATTTGTTTTTGTTTTGTTTTTGAATGTCAGAAATGTATATTTGTGAATGTTGAGATGTTATATTGGTTTCACTGGTAAAAATAAATAATTGAAATGGGTATATATTTGTTTTTTGTTAAGTTTCCTAATAATTATGCACAGTAATAGTCACCTGCACACACAGATATCCCCCTAAAATAGCTAAAACTAAAAACAAACTAAAAACTACTTCCAAAAATATTCAGCTTTGATATTAATGAGTTTTTTGGGTTCATTGAGAACATGGTTGTTGTTCAATAATAAAATTAATCCTCAAAAATACAACTTGCCTAATAATTCTGCACTCCCTGTAGAGATGAGCGAATCGAGTCCCATTAAGTGGAATTCGATCCGAATTTCAGGATTAATTCGATTAGCTTAGAAGCCGAATTTCCTTGTGCTTTTTGGCAGCGAATCGATTTAACCTGAAATAGTATAAAAAACAAAAAAAATTCAAACTTACCTCCTCCATTTGCTCGCGACGGGCCGCCAGACCCCATCTTGCTTGAAGATCTCGGCCGAAATCCCGTGCGGCGCGAGATTACATCATCACGCCGGCTGGCGAATCGACATGATGACGTAATCTCGCGCCGCACAGGATTTCGGCCGAGATCTTCACTCAAGATGGCGGCGGCCGGCCCGTCGCGAGCAAATGGAGGCAGTAAGTTTGACTTAATTTTTTTTTTATTGTTCATTTTACACTCAGATTCCGCAATCATGTATGAACGCGGCATCTGAGAGGTACAATGACGGGGGTGGCGCTATCGCAGCTCCCTGTCATTGTACCCGCTACTTACAAAAAAATGCGCTTTGTGATGAAGTAATTAGTCACAAAGTGAATTTTTTTGTGAAATTTGCCGAATCAGCCGAATCGAACTTTTAAAGAATTCGCTAATCTCTAGTGACATTCCCCGAAATCTCCACTTAGAAACCAATTGAATTTTTTTTTTCAATTCATTTTGGCACAAGATGTATTTGCAGCATGTGTCCAGCAGATGTCACTGGCGCACATCTTATCACCACCAGCTCTCTCCATGGCAGAGCAAAGCTTTAACCATGTCTTATTTTCTTGCTGGATCACTGGACAGTCGAAACAATGACTTAAATACTGAAAAACGAGTTAGAAATGTCACCTTAAGCCGGTTAATTCTGAAGTGGATCAATAGAAGCATATGAATGTACATGAGAGCCTAGATCAGTATCATTCAACTTCCCTTCCCATGGACCTGCAGACTTAGTAATTATAAAAGCACTCAATGAACCTTAATCAAAATAAAGTAGAATAATCTTGGTTTTCTGTTTCCCCAAGAGCGTATCCTGAAATAAGACCAGCTGGAGAAAATTGCTTAGATCTATTACTGGGTGGGGTGAGATCTTTAAATGATATTTTAGGCTTGAGAAGTTTGCTGTTTATATAAGCAAACAAGATACAAATCTTGGCAATATTATTTATTATATGTTTATATATAAGATAACAAAATCCTTTGCATGATTTCAATAAATTAAAATTTTCCTGTTTTTAATGTACCTATAAATACACACAGTGCCTTGATAAAGTATTCATACATTTTTTCACATTACACTCACAAACTTAAATGTATTTTATCGGGATTATATGTGATAGACCAACAAAAAGCAGCAAGTATGTGTGAAGTGAAAAGAAAATCATACATGGTTTTCAATTTTTTTTAAATAAAAATGTGGTGTGCATTTGTATTCAGCCCCTCTGAGTCAATACTTTGTAGGACCACCTTTTGCTGCAGTTTAAGCTGCAAGTCTTTTGCGGTATACCAGCTTTGCACATCTAGAGACTGAGATTTTTGCCCATTCTTGTTTGCAAAATACCTCAAGCTCAGTCAAATTGGATGGAGAGCGTCTGTGAGCCTCTTGCCACAGATTCTCAATAGGATTTAGGTCTGACTTTTGACTGGGCCATTCTAACACATGAATATGCTTTGATCTAAACCATTCCATTGTAGCTCTGGCTGGATGTTGTCGTTGTCCTGCTGGAAGGTGAACCTCCGCCCCAGTCTCAAGTCTTTTGCATCCTCTATCAGGTTTTCATAGTAACATAGTATATAAGGCCCAAAAAATACATTTGTCCATCCAGTTCGGCCTGTTATCCTGCAAGTTGATCCAGAGGAAGGCAAAAAAAAACCCTGTGAGGTAGAAGCCAATTTTCCCCACTTTTGGGGAATAAAAAATTCCTTCCCGACTCCAATCAGGCAATCAGAATAACTCCCTGGATCCACGACCCCCCTCTAGTAGCCATAGCCTGTAATATTATTACACTCCAGAAATACATCCAGGCCCCTCTTGAATTCCTTTATTGTACTCACCATCACCACCTCCTCAGGCAGAGAGTTCCATAGTCTCACTGCTCTTACCGTAAAGAATCCTCTTCTATGTTTGTGTACAAACCTTCTTTCCTCCAGACGCAGAGGATGTCCCCTCGTTACAGTCCTGGGGATAAATAGATGATGGGAGAGATCTCTGTACTGACCCCTGATATACTTATACATAGTAATTAGATCTCCCCTCAGTCGTCTTTTTTCTAAAGTGAATAACCCTAATGTTGATAATCTTTCAGGGTACTGTAGTTTCCCCATTCCAGTTATTACTTTAGTTGCCCTCCTCTGTACCCTCTCCAGCTCTGCTATGTCTGCCTTGTTTACAGGAGACCAGAACTGTACACAGTACTCCATGTGTTGTCTGACCAGTGATTTGTAAAGTGGTAGGACTATGTGCTCATCACCAGCATCTATGTCTCTTTTGATGCAACCCATTATCTTATTGGCCTTGGCAGCAGCTGCCTGACACTGGTTTTTACAGCTTAGTTTGATGTTCACTAAAATTCCTTGGTCCTTTTCCATGTCTGAGTTACCGAGTGTTTTACCATTTAGTATGTACAGGTGACTTGGATTATTAAACCTCATCTGCCACTTATCTGCCCAAGCCTCCAATCTATCCAGATCCCTCTGTAGTAGTATACTGTCCTCTTCCGTGTCAATTACTTTACACAGTTTAGTGTCATCTGCAAAAATTGATATTTTACGATGCAAGCCTTCTACAAGATCATTAATAAATATATTGAAGATAATAGGGCCCAATACTGACCCCTGAGGTACCTCACTAGTGACAGTGACCCAATCTGAGTGTGTACCGTTAATAACCACCCTCTGTTTTCTATTACTGAGCCAGTTACTTACCCACATACAGACATTTTCTCCCAGTCCAAGCATTCTCATTTTATATACTAACCTTTTATGTGGTACAGTGTCAAATGCTTTGGAGAAGTCCAGATACACGACATCTATTGATTCGCTGCTGTCAAGTCTAGAACTTAGCTCCTCATAGAAACTGATTAAATTAGTTTGACATGACCGATCCCTCATGAAGCCATGCTGATATGGTGTTATTTGCTTATTTTCAATGAGATACTCTGAGAAAACCTTTAGTTTACCCACGACAGATGTTAAACTTACCAGCCTATAGTTTCCGGGCTCTGTTTTTGGACCCTTTTTGAATATTGGCACCACATTTGCTATGCGCCAATCCTGTGGAACACTCCCTGTCAGTATAGAGTCCTTAAATATCATAAATAAGGGCCTGGCTATGACATTACTTAATTCTCTTAGGATACGGGGATATATGCCATCTGGTCCTGGCGATTTGTCTATTTTTATCTTTTTAAGACGCCGCTGTACTTCTTACTGGGTCAGACAGGGCACTTTTAATAGGGAATTTACTTTTACATTCTGCATTTCATCTGACAGTTTATTTTCCTCAGTAAATACAGTGGAGAAAAAAATATTTAATAGTTCTGCTTTTTCTATAAACTAAGAAGACAGGTTGGCATTAGCAGGAGGTGCTCAAACCCACATGCAGTTGTGCATATATATAGGGGAGCAAATCCTGCACTTGTGGCCCGTTGCTAATGGCAATCCCCAGCAAAATGCATACAATGGAGAATGCCCGCGGCGAACCACAAGTACCACAATAGACATCCTACACAAGATAACAAGTGCGGATGTCATAATTAATATAACAATATAACAAAACAATAACAAGGACAGGTGCACTCTGCAGTCTCACTAGACCCTCAAACTGATTTTAAAATTGAGAGATTAGTCAACATGTCCTACGGTGTAGAACATTTCTAAGCCCGGACACCACGCCAAGGTTTCTCAAGTAGCCCGGGACCTAACACTCTCCTACCTGAGCCGTATGGGCGATACCAGGAGCCAGTGGGCAAATTACAGGAGCATAAGGCCGACTCACAAACAGCTCACCAGTTACCTCCAGCATGTAGCCATGCTTCCAATGGGAGGAGGGAGGAGTCTGCGAGACTGGCTGATATGTCCCAGGCCTCACAGGTGCACCTAAATGTGGCCTGTAGATGGAAAACAGGCACATTTAAATTGGAGTTTATACACCTCCAGAAATCTATATATATAAACTAAGAAGACAGGTTGGCATTAGCAGGAGGTGCTCAAACCCACATGCAGTTGTGCATATATATAGGGGAGCAAATCCTGCACTTGTGGCCCGTTGCTAATGGCAATCCCCAGCAAAATGCAAAATGCATACAATGGAGGATGCCCGCGGCGAACCACAAGTACCACAATAGACATCCTACACAAGATAACAAGTGCGGATGTCATAATTAATATAACAATATAACAAAACAATAACAAGGACAGTCAACATGTCCTACGGTGTAGAACATGTCTAAGCCCGGACACCACGCCAAGGTTTCTCAAGTAGCCCGGGACCTAACACTCTACGCTACTTGAGAAACCTTGGCGTGGTGTCCGGGCTTAGACATGTTCTACACCGTAGGACATGTTGACTAATCTCTCAATTTTAAAATCAGTTTGAGGGTCTAGTGAGACTGCAGAGTGCACCTGTCCTTGTTATAGTTCTGCTTTTTCCTCATCGCTCTCTGCAACTCCGCTGTCATTACTTTGTAGATGGCCGACACCTTCAGATTTATACTTTTTACCATTTATATAATTGAAGAACATTTTAGGGTTAGTTTTGCTCTCTTTGGCAATTAATCTCTTGGTCTCTAGTTTGGCTGTTTTTATTTGTTTTTTACATATTCTATTTTTTCTTCTTATAGTTTTTCAGTGCTTCTTCGCTACCCTCCTGTTTTAGTGATTTAAATGCTTTCTTTTTTTCATTTATTGCTTTCTTTACCTATTTATCCACATTGTTTTTTTCTTGTTCCTTAACCTTTTATTCCCATAAGGTATGTACCTCTCACACTTAGATTTTAGGATGCTTTTAAAAATATCCCATTTTGTGGCTGTATTTTAATTTAGTTAGTTAGGCCTATGGCCTCTCTTAGTTGGCTAAATTGAGCTTTTTTGAAGTTTGGTATTTTTGTTCCTCCCTAATGAAACACGTTTTTAAATGATAATTGGAAAGTTGTTACTTTATGGTCACTATTTTCCAGGTGTCCCCCAACCTGCTCATCTGTTGTTCTGTCAGGTCTATTGGTAAATACTAAGTGCAGTATGGCCGTCCCTCTAGTTGGGTCCTGAACCAGTTGGGAAAGGTAATTGTCTTTGGTTATTGCCAAGAACCTGTTTCCATTATGAGATATACAGGTTTCAGTTTCCCAGTCTATATCTGGGTAGTTGAAGTCCCCCATAATAACCACCTCATTATGATTTGCCGCCTTGTCTATCTCGTTTAGTAGTAGATTTTCTGTGGACTCTGGTATATTAGGTGGTTTATAATAAACACCTATTAGTAATTTATTATTGTATTTGCCTCCATGTATTTCTACCCACAGTGACTCCACATGTTCATTTCCCTCACTTATATCTTCACAGAGTGTGGGCTTTAGACAGGACTTTACGTAGAGGCAGACCCCTCCCCCTCTCCGGTTTTTGCGATCCTTTCTAAACAGACTGTAACCTTGTACATTAACTGCCCAGTCATAGCTATCATCCAGCCATGTCTCAGTTATTCCCACTGTCATAGCTATCATCCAGCCATGTCTCAGTTATTCCCACTATGTCATAGTCCTCCTCACACATCACTAATTCTAGTTCCCCAGTTTTATTAGTCAGGCTTCTGGCATTAGTATACATACATTTAAGAGGTTTATGTATATTTTTTACCCTACACATTTCCTTCTGAAATGTTCTAGTCCCCTCCTTCCTTTCCTCCCCCAGTCCCATTACCTCGCCCCCGGTCTCTATCTGCACTATCTTCCCATCCTATAATGTAATTACCCTCCCAGTCTCTAGTTTAAACACTCCTCCAACCTTCTAGCCATCTTCTCCCCCAACACACAACCCAAACCCTTCCTTCCTACACCAGCTCTTGAGCCACATGTTAACCTCTCTAATTTCCCGCTGCCTTTCTTGTGTGGCTTGTGGTATAGGTAGTATTTTGGAAAATACTAACTTTGAGGCTCTTGCCCTAAGCTTTTGACCTAAATCCCTAAAATCATTTTTAAGGACACTCCACCTACCTCTATCTTTGTCATTGGTTCCAATATGGACCATGACCGCTGGATCTTCTCTAGCCCCTCCCAGTAATCTGTCAACCCGATCCACGATGTGTCGAATTCGAGCGCCAGAAAGACAAGACACCATTCGACGATCCTGGTCTTGGTGACAGATTGCCCTTTCTGTACCCCTAATAATTGAGTCTCCCACAACCAGCACCTGTCTTGCATGCCCTGCTTTCCTGGTCCCCTGCTTACTGGGGCTGACATTCCCCTGACTGGCAAGTGTCCGGCTGCAGCAGTGCTCTCCCTGAACTGACATCCCCCTAATCTGCCAACCATGCAAATTTGTTGGGTTGTGTCAGATCAGGGCTAGCCTCCTGGCACTCTTCCCTCTACCCCGCTTTCTAACTGTTACCCAGCTAGCTACCTCACTTTCCTCAGCCTCCTCGCTACCACCCTCCCTTACATCTTCCCCATAGAGTGCTTGTTCAGTGAGCAGCAAACTTTCCAAATTGTCATTGCTTCTCAGTGTTGAAATTCGCCCATTTAGATACTCGATGTGCGATTCCAAATGGGCAATTTGCTCACATTTTGAATAAAGATATGCTCAAAGACTGCATACATTATACAAGATGTGCACTGGACTGCGTTGTCAATAATGGAACACATACTAAATGTGGATTACGCAAGAAAGGAGAAAAAATACAATATAGTGCAGTGACAAGAATGTAACTTACTGTAGTCCCCTCCTAAAGTCCCTGAATATCAAGTCACGTAATCTAAAGTCACACACTTAAAGGGGTTCTACACTTTCATTTAACTGATGATCTATCCTCTGGATAGATCATCAGCTTCTGATCGGCAGGGGTCCGACACCCGGGACCCCCACGATCAGCTGTTTGAGAAGGCAGCGGCGCTCCAGCAGCGCCGCGGCCTTCTCACTGTTTACCGCCGGCCCACTGACGTCACGACTAGTGTCAACTAGCGTGGGCGGGGCTAAGCTCTGTTCACTTGAATGCACAGTGTGGCCGGCGATACATCAGTCACAGTGCGGGGAGGGAGGAGGGGCTGTAGGCAACTCACAGCGGGGCCCGGTGCAGTCACTGTAGTACACCGGGCCCCGCGCACAAAAGTCTCTTGTATGTAAAATCTTTCATTAATCCTTCATACCGTAAATCGCTCTCCTTTTGATAAACTTTACTAGCCTAATCGCCTGCATCAGTACTCACTATAAATGTAGCGTGCGGTCCGGCCGGCGTGTGACTGACGTCACGCTCCTCCCACTTCATTAATGAAGCAGGAGCAGGATGAAGTCATGCGCCGGAGGGACCGCACGCTACATTCACAGTGAGTACTGATGCAGGCGATTAGGCTAGTAAAGTTTATCAAAAGGAGAGCGATTTACGGTATAAAGGATTAATGAAAGATTTTACATACAAGAGACTTCTGTGCGTGGGGCCCGGTGTACTACAGTGACTGCACCGGGCCCCGCTGTGAGTTGCCTCCAGCCCCTCCTCCCTCCCCGCACTGTGACTGATGTATCGCCGGCCACACTGTGCAGCATAGCGGCCTGCGATATATCAGTGTCAGCTAGTTTATGAAAAGGAGAGCGATTGATTCAGGATTAAAGAAATATTTTACATACAAAGAATAAAGTACTGTAATGCTGTGAAACATAGGGCCATGACGGGGACCAGCATAAGATGCTATATGTGTGTCACCCATATGTTTCACAGCACACATCCCCCATAACAGTGCATCATCCATAGATCCCCCCCATAACAGTGCATCATCCACAGATTCCCCCCCCCATAACAGTGCATCATCCATAGATCCCCCCCATAACAGTGCATCATCCATAGATCCCCCCCATAACAGTGCATCATCCATAGATCCCCCCCATAACAGTGTGTCATCCACAGATCCCCCATAACAGTGCGTCATCCACAGAGCCCCATAACAGTGTCATCCCCAGACCATTAGTTCAAAATCCAACAAAAGCACACCTTTTGGTTCAAAATATTTTTTTTCTTATTTTCCTCCTCAAAAACCTAGGTGCGTCTTATAATCAGGTGCGTCTTATAAAGCGAAAAATACGGTACTTATTTTTCCTATTAATAAACACCAACAATGTCTGTATGACAATGTAAATTCAATGCAGAATGGCTAATAACACATACTTATTTTTTTACTATTAATACAGTGCAACAATGTCTGTATGACAATGTAAATTCACAGCAGAACGGCTAATAACACGCACTTATTTTTCCCATTAATACACCCCAACAATGGCTGTATAACAATGTCGGTTCACTGCAGACCGGCTAATAAGAAGTATTCTTTTTCCTATTAATACACCCCAAAAAAATAAATATAACAATCACAATTCACCGCAGAACGGCTAATAGGATGTACGTATCTATCCTATTAATACACCCCGTAAATGGCTGTAGTACAATGGAACTTCACCGCTGAACGGCAAATAATATATATTTTTTGCCACTAATATACGCCAAAAATGGCTGTAATTTTCTCACTTCACCACACAATGGCTAATAAGCCCTTTTTTTCCCACTTATACACGCCAAAAAAGACTTTAGAACATATAATTGTACCGCTGAACGGCAAATAAGCCCTTTTTTTCCACTAATGCATGACAAAAAAGGCTCTAGAACATATAGCTGCACCGCTGAATGGCAAATACGCCCTTACTTTTTTCCACTTATACATGCAACAAAAGGCTCGAGAACATATAACTGCACAGCAGAACGGCAAATATATATATTTTTTTCCACAAATACACTTCAAAAAGGGCTGTAGTATTTTCACTTCACCACACAACGGCATGGATCCGGCATTTATTTTTTTCACCTTTTTTTCGGTCTGCGCAGGAAGGACGGATCCAGCATTCCAGTATTTTAAATGCCGGATCCGGCACTAATACATTCCTATGGAAAAAAATGCCGGATCCGGCATTCAGGCAAGTCTTCAGTTCTTTTGGCCAGAGATAAAACCGTAGCATGCTGCGGTATTATCTCCGTCCTGAGCAGTCAAAAAGACTGAACTGAAGACATCCTGATGCATCCTGAACGGATTACTCTCCATTCAGAATGCATGGGGATATGCCTGATCAGTTCTTTTCTGGTATAGAGCACCTAGGACGGAACTCTATGCCGGAAAAGAAAAACGCTAGTGTGAAAGTACCCTGATACAAGTCAACAAATGCTTTAGAACATATAACTGCACCGCACAAGGGCAAATAAGACGTAGAAATATTTCCTTGTAATAAATCCTGTTAATGCCTCTATCAATCAGCACTTGCACCCCAATAACAAGAACGGTTTTCTGGAATTACAGAGCTGTATAATGGCAATTTGGATCCCCAGTCAGTGCAGCAAGGTGTAATAGGATTGTTCCTATTACCCAGGCTGTAACCTCCCCTACTGAACCCTGTTCTACATATATGCTGTGGAATGATTCCTCCCTATCCTTTCCCTACACTTTGTATAATCTTTCCCTGAACTTGTAAATCTTTTTTTTAGCACAATGAAGTCTTTCCTAGCACTGTCCCTAGCACCTGCTGACGTCTCTCCCTGCACTAAGTACACTGGAAAATGGCAGAATCCAAGATGACTGAGACTATTTATAGGTGTCACGGATGGTGTACAGGAAACAAGACAATACCATATAAACAATGTCTCTCTGGATCCACAACTAAGGAACAAAGGGAGACCCCTGCAATAGACCTGCCGCTCTCCCTCACTGCTCAGGTGCCCAAAGGTGGATGGCCGCATATCCACGTTCCTCGGCTATCTATTACCTGAAGACCCTACAATAGTGAAGGGACACGACCACCGGCTCCCTACACTGACACGGAGGGAGTCAGGGTCACCTGGATCCAGAAAAGACAAAATCATAAATACATAAACAGCACTTATCTTGCAGACGAATGACGACTGACGACTGGGAACAGGGAACTGGGAACTGCATGCACACACACTCCAGGAAGTTGTATCAGCCGCACACTACTGCATTATGGGGAGGAACTTAAAGGGTAGCGATCAGTCTAACTGCATGACAGCTGAGATAGACTAACGAGATGAGAAACTAAACCAAAACAAAGAAATTCAAGGAGGAGGATCTGAGAAGCTCCTGTGAGCGCTTCTCAGCTGTCTGGCTGTGACAGTACCCCTCCCTCTAGGAGTGGACTCCGGACACTCAGGGCCCACCTTCTCAGGATGGGACCTATGGAAAGCCCTGATGAGACGAGAGGCCTTAATGTCCGTCACTGGGACCCACATCCTCTCCTCAGGACCATAACCCTCCCAATGAACGAGGTACTGGAGGGAACCGCGGACAAGACGAGAATCCACAATCCTAGAGACCTGAAATTCAAGATTTCCATCAACCATAATTGGAGGAGGAGGCAAAGGCGAGGGTACAATAGGTTGAACATAAGGTTTCAATAAGGACTTATGAAAAACATTATGGATCTTCCAAGTCTGAGGAAGATCAAGACGGTAGGCAACAGGATTGATGACAGACAGGATCTTGTAAGGCCCAATAAACCTAGGACCCAACTTCCAGGAGGGAACCTTCAATTTGATATTCTTGGTAGACAACCACACCAGATCACCAACATTCAGGTCCGGACCAGGCACACGTCTCTTATCCGCCACACGCTTATATCTCTCACTCATGCTCTTTAGATTATCCTGAATCTTTTGCCAAATAGATGACAAAGACGACAGAGGAATAATTCAAAATAAATTTCCTGTAATAATTGGCAAAGCCCAAAAACGCATCAGCGCCTTCTGATTCTCAGGAAGCTCCCACTCAAGCACAGCGCGGACCTTCTCGGGGTCCATGCGAAAACCAGAAGCGGAGACAAGAAACCCCAGAAATTGGATTTCTGGAACCGCAAACACACATTTTTCCAGTTTCGCGTATAATTTATTCTCCCGCAGGATGAGCAAGACCTGACGTAAGTGTTCCTTATGAGTCTTGAAATCAGGAGAAAAAAATCAAAATGTCATCCAAATACACTAATACAAATTTTCCCATTAAATGATAAAAAATGCTGTTGACGAAATGCTGAAAAACGGCTGGGGCATTCATCAAACCAAAAGGCATAACCAAATTCTCAAAATGGCCCTCAGGGGTATTGAAAGCCGTCTTCCATTCGTCTCCTTCTCTGACCCTAACCAGGTTGTATGCCCCTCTTAGGTCTAATTTGGAAAAGACTTTAGCCCCAACAACCTGGTTAAACAGGTCCGGGATCAGAGGAAGCGGATAAGGGTCACGAATAGTGATACTGTTCAGCTCCCTGAAATCCAGACAAGGTCTTAAAGAACCATCTTTTTTCTTAACAAAGAAAAAACCAGCAGCAACAGGTGACTTCGAGGGTCGTATGTGTCCTTTTCTCAGACTCTCAGAGATATAAACCCGCATAGCGACCCTCTCAGGTTGGGAGAGATTGTATAAACGAGATTTAGGCAGCTTGGCGCCTGGGATGAGATTAATAGGGCAATCATACTCCCTGTGCGGAGGCAAACCCTGAACTCCACTCTCAGAGAAGACATCCAAAAATTCAGAGAGGAAAGGTGGTACAGTCTTAGTAGAAACCTCAGAAACAGATGTTATGAGGCAATTCTCTCTGCAAAAGTTACTCCAACCATTTATTTGCCTCGCTTGCCAATCAATGGTGGGGTTATGTTTAGTGAGCCAGGGTAGCCCCAAACACTAGAGGAGTAGGCAAACCGCTAAGGACGAAACATGACACATCCTCAACATGAGCATCACTCACAATTAAAAGGATATTGTGAACTATGCCCTTTAATGATTTCTGAGAAAGTGGAGCTGAATCAATAGCAAAAACAGGAATATCCTTTCCCAAAGTGCATACCTGGAAACCATGAGTTATTGCAAATTGATTATCAATGAGGTTGACAGCTGCTCCACTATCCACAAAAATCTCACAAAAAATGCTCTTGCTCTCTAGTGCCACCCTAGCAGGCAGGACAAAACGGGAACTACAAGCAAACGGAAAACCTTCAATTTCCGCCTCAACCCTGCCAATAGTAACAGACGGAACATTTTTAAAAGATTTTTTCCTTTTTGTCTCTTTATTACTCCCAGAAAACTGCCTGAATCTCCTAGAGGGACAAACATTTGCCAGATGATTTATACCTCCACAACAAAAACAAACCCTCCCCTGCGGGCTGAATCTTCTATTGTCAGAGGCAATCAACCCCAGCTGCATGGACTCCTGCTCAGAAGGGGCTGACAGCGACTGAGACCCCTGTGCACAGAATGAGACCGCTGCACTGTCCCGGGACTGAGTATGACAGGAAGGAGAGATCTCTCCTCTCTCTCTAAGACGCCTGTCAATACGAACAGCCTGAGACATAGCAGAATCCAAGGAGGTAGGTCTTTCATGAAAGGCAAATGCATCTTTCAATCCCTCTGAAAGACCATAGCAAAATTGACTTCGGAGTGCAGCATCATTCCAACCCGTATCTGCTGCCCATCTCCGAAATTCTGAACAGTATATCTCTGCGGATTGTTTACCCTGGCATAACAGACGTAGTCTAGACTCAGCCAGAGCAATACGATCCGGATCATCATATATCTGACCCAGGGCTAAAAAGAATTCATCCACTGAACGAAGGGGCCGTGCCTCCTCCGGCAGCGAAAAGGCCCAAGACTGAGCGTTACCCCTGAGCAGCGATATAATGATCCCCACCCTCCGTTCTTCATCACCAGAAGAATGGGGAAGAAGGCGAAAATGGAGTTTGCAAGCCTCTCTAAAACGCACAAAATTCTCACTACCCCCGGAGAACGTATCCGGGAGCGAGATCTTAGGCTCAGCACAAACTCCATGAACGCAAGCTGAACCGGTCACTTGAAACTGAGAAAAAGTCTTACGGAGATCAGCTACCTCCAAAGAAAGACCCTGAAAGCGTTCAGCCAAAAGTGAAACCGGATCCATGCTTGAGACGGTTTTGGCGGCTGATAATGTCACGGATGGTGTACAGGAAACAAGACAATACCATATAAACAATGTCTCTCTGGATCCACAACTAAGGAACAAAGGGAGACCCCTGCAATAGACCTGCCGCTCTCCCTCACTGCTCAGCCTATGCGAACACCCCAAAGGTGGATGGCCGCATATCCACGTTCCTCGGCTATCTATTACCTGAAGACCCTACAATAGTGAAGGGACACGACCACCGGCTCCCTACACTGACACGGAGGGAGTCAGGGTCACCTGGATCCAGAAAAGACAAAATCATAAATACATAAACAGCACTTATCTTGCAGACGAATGACGACTGACGACTGGGAACAGGGAACTGGGAACTGGGAACTGCATGCACACACACTCCAGGAAGTTGTATCAGCCGCACACTACTGCATTATGGGGAGGAACTTAAAGGGTAGCGATCAGTCTAACTGCATGACAGCTGAGATAGACTAACGAGATGAGAAACTAAACCAAAACAAAGAAATTCAAGGAGGAGGATCTGAGAAGCTCCTGTGAGCGCTTCTCAGCTGTCTGGCTGTGACAATAGGGCTGTGATGTCTGGCTGCTGATTGGCTGCATGTATGGCATTGTGGGCGATCCCTCATTCCCAGAGTTCCTTGCTCTATGTTCTAACACGTGCATCAGCCATTTTAGGAAAAAGTGCGATTCGTTAACACAAAGCATGAGGAAATTCGGAGCAAATCGAATTTTTCCTGAAATTCGGATTGAATTCTACTTCGTCAACTTTGATTCGCCCATCTCTAGATACAGTACCCCGCAAAAATAAGTGTGAATTAATAGACTCCATTTTGATTCATAGCCTCCAGATTTTATATAAAAGCTTATTTTTCTAAAAGTTTTGAGAAGTAGTTTTCTGTAACAGGGAGGAATAGGAATAGAAAATGTTCTGGAGATATCAGTGGCTTGATGTAAGAAGACAGTCTGAATATCAAACCAAGACCTATACTTTATTTGGCATAGAGCCATCATGTGAGCTGTATTATAAAAATTCTGCTCCTGCTTCAATTAAATGGGTGACTGATATGGGTTTTTAGGCTCCTAAAAAAACAGAACCGTCACCATTCACTTTCATTGTTTTCAATGACAGATTCGTTTTTTTTCCATTTCTCTGTCCGGTCACAAAACAGAATGTTGCCAGAAAGGAAGACATCCTGATGCATCCTGAACAGATCTCTTTCCATTCAGAATGCATGGGGACAAAACGGAAACTTTTTTTTTTGCAGTATTGAGATCATCTGTCGGATCTCAATACCGGAAAATAAAATAACAACGCAAGTGTAATACAGCCTTAAGATGCAACATCTGTGTCTGCGTCTTGCTTGGCTCCCCGAGTTGCTCGTCATTTGCATAGAATTCGGAACCAAGATCGCATATTTCGCCCACAAAAGCAAAATAATAATAATAATAATAATAATAAAAAACCTTTGAAGAGGCACTTGTCAGGGAACAATAGGAAATTTTGCCCACCCATCCCACCAGCCAATCCAGAGAAATTTGGATAGGTATTTTAATTTTAGTTTGATTTAAAGGGATTTTCCAATATTTAACACTGAAAGATACACTACTTTCTTTCATCCAAGCTTTTTTTCATCTGCAGGTAAAAAAAGAAAAAATTGTATCTATTTGTATCACTTCATATTTCTGAGATCTGGACAGGAAAAAAATATATAAATTCTCCGAAGTGCGAGAATAAATGAATCTCATATTTCATAAGTAGAAACTGTAGCCAAAACGTTGATGATGGATTAGTCAATTTACATACTCAGGTAAAATACAATAACAATAAAAGAGATATTACATGAAAGAAATATGAGAGAGCAATCACCAGTGTGGCGCTATCATTCACCTTGGGAAACTGATAAAATGTTTGCCGAAGCTGTTGATGCAATTACTATGGCGGTATAAATCACACCTGCCTATCTATAGAATAGCGAGAATAAACACAATTCACTGATATCATCCCAGTAAAGCCAGTATAGGGACTAGAAGCCACTTGGAAATTGATATAGTTAAAATGTTCAATGTACAGAGCGTGTCAAAGCCGAGTTCTGGACACTGTGTGGAGGTATACTATAGAGCTGTGCCTCCATATGGTGCACCAGCCAGAGCACAATACGTATAAAAATCTGTACTCCTTAGTATTTCAAAAAGCACTCGTACCCAACCCAACCTCCCTTATTTAAGCAGATTTCGTTTTTCCTCATGTGATTTTAAGCTATGTTCCAAACTGTTGTGTAAGTTGGAAGGAGCTAAACAAGCCTGTGTGGCATCAAAAGTCAATCTTCTATATAGCAGAACGGACGTCTTGTCACTACATCTAACTACGTTGATCATCCAGACCAGATAATAAGGGATAGGTAGGCTTTATGAAGTACGCAAACTGCAGAATAGACTGAAGGGGAAACAAAAAACTGGAAACAGGTTTAGTGTTAAGAGACGACTTCTCATTACAAGAAGAAAACTTTGCAAACATTTTCCAGTAAAAATTTAAATTGAGGTAGCAGTGAGGGGGAAGAGGTTGGGCATGGCAGATGAGCGTTGGGGGGTGGGAAGCATCCAAGGAAGGCAACTCACACAGGTTGTAGATTGGGAGTAGTGGACCCACAAAGCACTTTGCCGGGGGAAGACAGCAGTATCCTAGACACACAGATCCAAGATGTATTATTGGGAGTAACACACCAACATGAGAAAAGTCAGAAAGTAAGAGCAGGATGTAAACTGAATTTCAGCGGGATCTAAAAGTAAATGAAGGAATGAAGACTCCAGACTGAAACTGAGTACTTTGGCCAGAGGGGCCATAAGGAACTTTTGCCACTTAAGAAGCTCCGTCTTATAAATGACACATGGTAGCTGGGAGACCCTAATAACCTTTGCACCTCCATAGTTTGTGGCCTTTTGGTAGAACTGGGTGAAATGAAACTTACGCATTTTTCCATGTAACATTGGCAACAGGGACCTCAGTGTTGGACTGGGGTACATTGGGCCTACAAGACTATTTTTTTCAAAATTAAACAAAAAATATTTGAACGGGGGATTTTCCTATTAGGGTATGACCACACGGTGCGGTCGTTAGACGTTTGGGTCATGGTCGGCTGCAGTCGAGAACCGCATGGCCAATTTATTGCCTTTTATTTAACTTTTATTGCCTTTTATTTAACTAATAAAGACCGCACTGTATACGGGCCATGTAGTTTTGAAGGCCATTAACCATGAAGACCGATTATACAGTGCGGTCTTAATTTATTGGCCACGCAGTTCTTGACTGCACCCCGGACGGGTCACAACTGCGTCAGGTGGTCGTACCCTTTCTGTGTTAGAACCTGGACCTACTGAAGGAACCACCTGTGGTCCAATGCAACCCTATTCATACCTCATCCTTGATGATGGTGATGATTAAAAATAATCAGAAATATAAATATCGTCCAGAAACATTAGGGGAAAAAAATAGCAATGTATCAGTGAAAGCACATCCATGATTAGAAATGACCCGGTCTCTGGTAGGTTTTTGTCAATCACAGTAAACAATGAAAGCATCGTCAAGGATATGTAGTTACAAAGTTACTATACATATTCATGGTTTCCATGACAACT